>NC_053497.1:179014121-179136057 GCF_905171775.1 Rana temporaria | reverse complement strand
CCCGACCAGTTTTTGCGATTCGGCACTGCGTCGGTTTAACTGACAATTGCGCGGTCGTGCGACGTGGCTTCCAAACAAAATTGGCGTCCTCTTTTCCCCCACAAATAGAGCTTTCTTTTGGTGGTATTCGATCACCTCTGCGGTTTTTATTTTTTGCGCTATAAACAAAAAATAGAGCGACAATTTTGAAAAAAATGCAATATTTTTTACTTTTTGCTATAATAAATATCCCCCAAAAATATATAAAACAAAAAAAAATTTCCTCAGTTTAGGCCGATACGTATTCTTCTACATATTTTTGGTATAAAAAAAATCGCAATAAGCGTTTATCGATTGGTTTGCACAAAATTTATAGCGTTTACAAAATAGGGGATAGTTGTATTGCATTTTTATTAATATATATATATTTTTTACTACTAATTGCGGCGATCAGCGATTTTTTTTGTGACTGCGACATTATGGCGGACACATCGGACAATTTTGACACATTTTTGGGACCATTGTCATTTTCACAGCAAAAAATGCATCAAAAGTGCACTGTTTACTGTGTAAATGACAATTGCAGTTTGGGAGTTAACCACAAGGGGGCGCTGAAGGGGTTAAGTGTGACCTCATTTGTGTTTCTAACTGTAGGGGGGTGTGGCTGGACGTGTGACGTCATTGATTGTGTTTCCCTATAAAAGGGAACACGCGAACCGATGACAGCGCCACAGTGAAGAACGGGGAAGCTGTGTTTACACACAACTCTCCTGGTTCTTCAGCTCCGGGGACCGATCTCCAGCGGGACTCCAGCGGCGATCGGGTCCCGCGGTCACGGAGCTTTCGAAACGGGTTGCGGGCACGCGACCCACGGCTGGGCACTGAAAGAAGACGTACCTGTACGTGCCTGTGCCCAGCCGTGCCATTCTGCCGACGTATATGTGCAGGAGGAACTTCCTCTTAATCCACTCCTCGCCCCCTTACATGCCACATTTGGCATGTCATTTTTTTTGGGGGGGAGTGGGGGCTTCAGGAGAACGGGACTTCCTGTCCCACTTCCTCCTTCCGGTTTTTACATCCTCTGCCTGGGTTTCTGACTGCCTGTCACCCGGGCACCATCCACCTGGTCACCCTCAAAAAGTCTTATAACACCCCCATAAAAACGTATTTAGAATTCAGGATCCATAACCTGTATCAGAATGTGACCTATCTTTACATATGTGTAACTGTCTGGGTGGTAACGGCCCTAATTACAAGGGACTTGTTTCTCTCTGTGGAGGGATACAGAACCTCCTGGCCGCATAAGCCGATGCTCTGCTTCTAGTCCCGGCTACTGGAGCCCTGTCAGGACACTTCACTGTTTACAGAGAGAGCTGTGAGTGAGTGGGCGGGAAGAGGGAGGAGCTGTGAGTGAGTGGGCGGGAAGAGGGAGGAGCTGCACGGTGTGTGAGGGGACAGCAGGACAGAGGGGAGGAGAGAAGCTGGCTGCACATTACCACATTATTCATGTAAGTATTCCTCTCACAGTATGTTGTCAAGTGTATTTATGTCTGTTTGTGTGTATCTGAGTGCATGTATGTATCTCAGTGTGTGTGTGTGTGCGTGTGTGTATCTGAGTGCATGTATGTATCTCAGTGTGTGTGTGTATGTGTGTGTGTATCTGAGTGCATGTACTGTATGTATCTCAGTGTGTGTGTGTATGTGTGTGTGTATCTGAGTGCATGTACTGTATGTATCTCAGTGTGTGTGTGTATATCTGAGTGCATGTATGTATCTCAGTATGTGTGTATATATGCGTGTGTGTATCTGAGTGCATGTATGTATCTCAGTGTGTGTGTGTGTGTATGTGTGTGTGTATCTGAGTGCATGTATGTATCTCAGTGTGTGTGTGTATATATGTGTGTGTGTGTGTATATATGTGTGTGTGTGTATATGTGTGTGTGTATATATATGTGTGTGTGTATGTATATAATTGAGCACATGTACAGTATATATATATATATAGTATTTATGCATGTACCTGAGTGTATATATATATATATATGTGCATGTTATTGAGCATATGTATATATCTCAGTGTGTATGTATATATCTCAGTATCTGTATGTATTTGAGTGTGGTTGCATGTTATTAACTGAACATATTTCTATATCTATGTCATTTACTATCTACAATATATATGGAATAGTGTGTTAATTGTTTTTAGGTTTATGTTTATATGGGAAGAATTGTTAACCACTTAAGGACCGGACCAATATGCTGCTAAATGACCCAAGGGGTTTTTACAATTCGGCCCTGCGTCGCTTTAACTGACAATTGCGCGGTCGTGCGACGTGGCTCCCAAACAAAACTGGCGTCCTTTTTTCCCCACAAATAGAGCTTTCTTTTGGTGGTATTTGATCACCTCTGCGGTTTTTATTTTTTGCGCTATTAATAAAAATAGAGCACCAATTTTGAAATTAATTCAATATTTTTTTACTTTTTGCTATAATAAATATCCCCCAAAAACATATATACATTTTTTTTCCTCAGTTTAGGCCGATACATATTCTTCTACCTATTTTTTGTAAAAAAAAATCGCAGTAATCGTTTATCGGTTGGTTTGCGCAAAATGTATAGCGTTTACAAAATAGGGGATAGTTTTATTGCATTTTTATTTTTTTTTACTACTAATGGCGGCGATCAGCGTTTTTTTTTCGTGACTGCGACATTATGGCGGACACATCGGACAATTTTGACACATCGTCCTCTGCTGAGGACGGCGCTGGACTCCAGGACAGGTAAGTGTCCTAATATTAAAAGTCAGCTGCTGCAGTATTTGTAGCTAATGGATTTTAATATTTTTTTTTTACAGTGGAGCTCCGCTTTAAGGTTAAGTTCAACTTTTGGGAAAAAAATATTAAAATTAATTTTTTTGCAGGTAAAAAATGTGCAAATATTTTTTTTCTAAGAAATCTGTAAATAAAAGACACTGAGCCTTGTGGATGCACACTGTCATGGGGGGGGGGGGTGTATTGGGGGGAGAGGGGGTGGATGCTGAACATGTTGCATGTTATGCCCTAAATACAGGTGTAACATGTAACTTGTTCAGAAGGGTGAACTTAGCCATTCATTTTAGTGACCAGGGGGTAGTAAAATCGGTGCTAGGGGAAGAGGGCTGTGCTGGGAGATAGAATTTGGTGGGGGAAGGATTTGTGCTAGGAGGAGGAATTTGGGCTTAGGGGAAGGACTGCATGGAGAGGATTTGTGCTGGGGAGGGGGCATTTGTAGGGGAAGGGCTTGTGCTAGGAGGGGGATTTTGGGGGGGAAGGATTTGTTCTAAGGTTGGTTTTGGGTGGGTGGGAAAATATTTGTGCTGGGAGGGGGTTGTACTAGAACAGGGGTGTCAAACTGGCGGCCCTCCAGCTGTTGCAAAACTACAAGTCCCATGAGGCATTGCAAGGCTAACAGTTACAAGCATGACTCTCACAGGCAGAGGCATGATGGGACTTGTAGTTTCGGAACAGCTGGAGGGCCGCCAGTTTGACACCCCTGTACTAGAAGGTAGAATGTGGGGGAGCTACAGCTGCTGATTAGCATTTTCTGACAGGGTCTAGTGCTGCTGTCAGAATCCAATAGGGAGATTCCTCCATCTACAATACTTAATTTGCTTGGATCGAGTACATTTTTTTTTTTTTGTTCAGCCCGCCGGCTTAATGAAAAGCAACTGTGTATGGCCAGCTTAACAGACTCATTAACTCAAACAGTGTCATTAGCATACACGATAAAAAATATCTTAGGAGCAGACCTAATTAGCACAATGGACAACAGAATGCAATCACAGCAAGCCCCAGCCAGGTGGACTTAATTAGCATCTCAACAGTCTATGTTACACATTGAATGAGAAATTCTTATTGACCTGTTGGGGTCAGAATAAACCACCTGTGATTATGTCAAGATATCCTGCAATACATGAATTATTATTTCTCAGTCATCCTATGCCCAAAAGGGACATAGGATGACCCTAGACCCAAGAGTCCTTAGTGAAGCTGGCACAGGAGTACCCCGCATCCTTCTAAAGTCTCTGGGTATCACGGGCCATTCCGTTACAGGCGGGGAGGATCAAACTTTCAGCCTGGGAAATCTAGAACAGCCCAAAGGAATCAATCGCTGTTTCAATGAGTAAAGAGGAGCCAAAAGGGACTATATTTAGCTATCACCCTACCTAGAAGATTGCTACGTTTATTCTGGCTTTAACCAATTGTGGACCTTGGGTGTACGGTATACACCAAAAAAAAAAAAAAATCTCCTGCTGTAATGTGCAAGATCCGGCTGTCAAATTGACAGATGGGTCCTGCTTCGGGTTTCAGCTGCAAATATTTGAAAACATTTCTACACATAGGTCTGCTCGGTAAGCTCAAGAACAAAGGGCCAGATCCACAGCCGCCGAGCGCAACTTAACTTTTCAGAGTTAAGTTACACTGGCGCAATCTCCCAAGTTAGGTGCCGATCCACAAAGCACTTACCTGGAAATTTGCGGCGGTGTAACTTAACTCCGTCCAGCGCAAGGCGTTCCTAATACAAATGGGCGATTCCCATTTAAATTAGGCGTGCTCCCGCGCCGGACGTACTGCACATGCTCCGTCGGGTAACTTACCCGACGTGCATTGCGCTAACTGACGTCGCTCCGACGTCATTTGCTTAGACGTTAACGTAAATGGCGTCCAGCGCCATTCACGAACGTCTTACGCAAACAACGTAGAGTTGAAAATTTTGACGCGGGAACGACGGCCATACTTAATAGGGCTTAGTCAAATAGGACTCAGCCCTATATTTACGCGGCGTAACTCGACGTAAACGACGTAGATTTGGCGCGACGGGCCCGTCGGAACGTTCGTGGATCGCCGTAAGTGTTCATTTGCATATTCTAGGCCGGCCGCAATGGCCTCGCCACCTAGCGGCCGGCCTAGAATTGCATCCTTAAGATCCGACAGTGTAATTCAATTACACATGTCGGATCTTCTGCCTATCTATGGAAAACTGATTCTGTGGATCAGTTCCATAGATAGAAACAGGGATACGACGGCGTATCAGTAGAAACGCCGGCGTATCCCTTTTGTGGATTACCCCCAAAGTTCAAAACCTGTAACAGCCAATCAGAATTCATCTTTAGCCGATCCCACTACATTGAAAATAATTCTATGTGCCGACTAGGCATTACCACGCGTAGTGTTTCTGCAAGTTTCCTTTTACTTTTACCATATAGATGTGATTGTTGTTGTTTTTGGGTTGGCCTTCCGTTGTGTTGTCAGACAGCTCGAGGGAAGGTAAATATTTGCCTCATTAAAATTCAGATAAGAAGATGTTTTTCATACACAGGTGCCCGAGTACGGCTCGTGTTTAGTATTGTCAACAAGCCTCCAGTCTGCAGATTTTAATGAGGTGTTTGCTGTTCTAAATGTCCTGAAACAATGGCTGTTGGTTGAACCTCTAGTGCCCTGCGTTGTGTTATTATTACCAGATTGCTGGGGGATGAGGGCAGTGCCAAACCGGGTCGAATGTTGGCCAGTCTGATTCCGCCCTACTTTTGTCTCAGCCATTGACTAATCTTTCAGTTGGAGGTTGGGTTCAGACAGTGGCGGCTGGTGCTCAAAATCTTTGGGGGGGCACAAATTCTGAAAAAAAAACACCCATCAATTGCAGCCTCACTGTGCCCATCAAACGCAGCCACTGTACTATCAAACGCAGCCACTGTGCCCATTAAACGCAGCCACTGTACCATCAAACGCAGCCATTGTGCCCATCAAACACAGCCACTTTGCCCATCAAACACAGCCACTTTGCCCATTAAACGTTGCCACTGTGCCCCAATGCTGCCACTGTGCCCCAAATGCTGCCACTGTGCCCCAAATGCTGCCACTGTGCCCATTAAATGCTGCCACTGTTCCCCAAATGCTGCCACTGTGCCCAAAATACTGTGCCCCGAAATTCTGCCACTGTGCCCCAAATTCTGCCACTGTGCACCATACGCTGCCACTGTGCCCATTAAATGCTGCCACTGTGCCCATTAAATACTGCCACTGTGCCCATTAAATGCTGCCACTGTGCCCCAAATGTTGCCACTGTGCCCCAAATGTTGCCACTGTGCCCCAAATGTTGCCACTGTGCCCCAAATGCTACCACTGTGCCCAAAATGCTACCACTGTGCCCCAAATGCTGCCACTGTGCCCATTAAATGCTGCCACTGTGCCCCAAGTGTTGCCACTGTGCCCCACGTCTGCCTGTTTTTTTAGCCAATAAGGTGACAGGTAACACAGACCCGGCGCACCTGATTGGCTGAAACGGGGGTCTGAGCTAAATCGTTTCTAATGGTGGCTCCCAGGAATCTGCCAAAGAATATCTTAAGGGAACATAAGCAAATCTGGGCCCTGCCTACCAGGTGCTGATTGGAAGAGGAGTGGACTGGTCCGCTCCACCAATAGAGGGAAGGTCTCCTTGCAGTGTCATACAGGGTCCTGGTCCCATCATTTCTAATGGTGGCTCCCAGGAATCTTCCTAAGAAAATCTTAAAGGGAACGCAAGCACATCTGGGAGTGAGCCGCCCCACCAATAGGGGGCAGCCCTAGTGCAGTGTCATACAGAGCCCCAGACCCATCGTTTCAAATGGTGTCTTTTGGGAATCTTCCTGAGAAAATCTAGAGGAAAGCAAGCAAAGCTTGACTCTGCCCACCAGTCACTGATTTGACACTTGTATATCAAGTCAAATTTTTCTTCAAAAATTAGCTTGTCCTGCAAAACGCTCTCAAACCAAGGTTTTACTGAATTTTGTTAACAGTTGGCGCTATCTAAATCCTGAAAAATAATAATAACATTTAAAAAACAATGTTCAGTATTTTTTAAATCTTCAGCTTTCCTTAAATAATCCCAGGTGATCTTACCATGGGGGTCCTTCATCTGATACATTATACTATGGGATGACAACGCTTTGTCCATGTCGGGATGCAGGGCAGAGAACGTCGGCATGCAGGGCAGGGAACGTCGGCATGCAGGGCAGAGAACATTCCAGTTTAAATTGTTTTATTAACCACTTAAGGACCGGCTCACGTACATATACGTCGGCACCTTAAAGATGGATATCTCAGTAACGGCAGCAGCTGCTGCCACAACCGAGATATCCATATTTTCCGTGAGCAGTCCTGTAACCGATAATGGTGGTCTGTGCAGCGGATTTGACGCAAGATCACCATTATCGGCAGCAGGAGAGGGGCCCATAGCCCTCCCCACGCCCTCCGCCTCTTACCGGAGCTGTCGGGAGCGGCGGAGGCAATCGGGTCCTGTTCCGTGCTGGGTATGGAGACGAGTGAGAGAAAGATGGCCCCCACCCGTCTCCATACCATAGCAGGGCAGAAGCGGCGCCAAAACGTCACTTCCGCTCACTTCTTAAAAGGCACATTTTTTTGTTGTCATTTTTTCTAAAGCACCCCGTCCCGACGATTTTGCACGCAGAAGCGAATGCATACGCGAGCAGCGCCCGCATATGAAAACGGTGTTCAAACCACACAAGTGAGGTATTGCCGCAATCGATAGAGCGAGAGCAATAATCGACCTCCTCTGTAACTCAAAAGATGCAACCTATAGAATTTTTGAAACGTCGCCTATGGAGATTTTTAAGGGTAAAAGTTTCACGCCATTCCACGAGCGGGAGCGCAATTTTGGAGCGTGACATGTTGGGTATCAATTTACTTGGCGTAACATTATCTTTCACAATATAAAAATAAATTGGGCTAACTTTACTGTTGTCTTATTTTTTTAATTCAAAAAAGTGTTTTTTTTTCCCCCCAAAAAAAACGCTTGTAAGACCGCTGCGCAAATACGGTGTAACAAAAAGTATTGCAACAACCGCCATTTTATTCTCTAAGGGGGTTAGAAGAAAAAAAACAATATATAATGTTTGGGGGTTCTAAGTAATTTTCTAGCAAAAAAAAATGTTTTAAACTTGTAAATAACGAGTCTGAAAAACAGGCAAGGTCCCTAAAGGGGTTGTAAAGGTAAATGTTTATTTCACCTTAATGCATCCTATGCAATAAGGTGAAAAAACATCCGACGGTACCTGCTCCCCCCGAACCCCCGTTTTACTTACCTGACCCCTCGAAAGTCCCGCGCGCATCCATGTGATCCTCTTCGGTTCCCAGCCTGGCCGTTGATTGGCTAGGCTGGACGAATTGATAGCAGCGCAGCCATTGGCTGGTGCTGCTGTCAATCACAGCGGATGATGCGGCGCGCCGGGGGGCGGGGCCGAGTGAAACAGTCGGCGGCTATGCCCGCCGCTGTATTATGGGAGCGCGCTCGCAAAAGCTTTCCACCATGCTCGCTCGCATTAAGGTGGAAAGCTTTTGCGTGGAGGAGCCGAGACAGCCGCCGAGGGACCCCAGAAGACAGGGTTAGGGGACACTCTGTGCAAAATGAGCTGCGCAGTGGAGGTAAGTAAAACATGTTTGTTATTTAAAAAAAAAAAAAAAAAGTTTGCCTTTAGTGTTGCTTTAAGTGGTTAATTAATAAGAGAAAAAATAGCTGTTGTGTTCACCTAGCGGAACTGCACACTCGGCTACACAAATGAAATCTGCCTTGGATTAGCACTTCAAATTTTTTCATACAAAAACTGCAGTTTCTTCGCAACGCGCGGCTAATGACATTACTTAAATCGTTCTTCTGTCCCGCTCCTAATTCTTATTCCAAGTCTGCAGCCCTGTAAATTGCTTGGTGTTCACAGACTCTGGATGTGGAGCCGACTGCCGCATTGTACAGTCACTAATTGTCCCGTGTAACTCACAGCACTGAATACAAATAGAGACGGAAGTTTGACAATATTATTTCTGCTAGGAACAAAATAATGTTACGGAATTTCTGTCTCAGAGACTCCATTGTATCATGAACAACCAGACAAAGCCTATTCTCTGCTCTTCAAGGCTTTTCAGTGAGTGAAATCAGCAGCATTTATAGTGAAGACGTAATTCTGAAGCGCATAATACAATGCAGAATTATGGCTTTATATAGAGCCGGATCAGAAAAATTATGCTCAGTTGTCCTTTTTAGCTTACTCCTCAGTCATGAAGATAACAAGAGACCACCCATAAAGTCACAGGCATTAGTGTGTCTCTGGTATTCAGTCCTTTGCAGCAATCTATATAAGCAAAATTAGGAGTTTTCCCCTTAGCCACTGGCCACTGATAAGATGACACTGATGGGTGGCACTGGTGGGCACTGAAGGTCACTGATAAGTACAACTGATAGATGGCACTGATGGGCCCTTATGGGTGGCACTGGTGGGCAGTAAAGTGTGTTTTATTTTTATGTTAGCCATGACTAAGCACTAATTGGAGTTTGAAACGCGTAGGCTGTTTTCCTTGAATTCTGCTTGTTTTGTAGTGCATTTTTATCAATTTTTTACAATAAAGACAACCTTATGGTTTTTCTGGAGTGCGGGTGTCCATCCCGTTTTTCCTCACATCAATTGCTTCGTGCATTGCCAGCACCCTTGATTTCCTGAGCTGTTGCTGATCTTCTCAACACACCCACCTGAAGCGGTTACTCCCTTCCCCTGGTGGGCACTGATAGGCGTTACTAATAGGTACCACTGATAGATGGCACTGGTAGGTGACACTGATGGGCAGCACTGTTGATGAAGCATTGATTGGTGAAATTGATAGGTGGCACTGTGGGCACTGATAGGTGGCACTGTGGGCACTGATAGGTAGCACTTGTAGGGGGGAACTGTTGTGCACTGGTAGGTGGCACTGGCAGGTGGCACAGGTGGGCACAGATGAGGCGGAGGCTGCTCTCCTTGATCAGTACCGATTTCCCTCTGACAGCTGCCGGTGATAGGCTTTTTTCTTTCTCCTCACGCTATCAGCGTGAGCAGAAAAAATAACTGATTACTGGCTCTGTTTACATCACACGATCAGCTGACATCGGAAATTCTGACCATGTGTATGCCCCATCGGAGAAATTCCATGGGAAATTCCGATGAATTCCATCTGAGTTTAGATAGAGACATGTTCTCTTTTACTCCGATGGAATTCCGTCGGAGTTCCGATGTGAGTTTGGTCAGACAAAGGTCCGATCGTGTGTACGGGGCTTTATACATCGGGCTCTTTACTTTTCAAGGCAAATATGCCTCTAGTTTTCAGCCCTTTGCAGCAATGCTCAATGCGAATAATCAAATTTGTATTTTTCTCTTGAGACAAAAATTTGGTAAAATTTTCGAAATGCCTCAATTGGGAAAGACAAAGTATAATGGTTTTAAAAAATTTGTTAAACAGGTTTTTCGTAAATTCGGATGTTTCTGAATTAAGAAATTTGGCAAAATGTGTTAAACTAATTCGGAACTAAACAGATTGTACATGTCTACTGTCATGCACACTTGCACCAGTTCCTCTGTGCTCCAGTTTCCGTAGCTCTTCCCAAACCTTCCAGTAAATCAGTGTGCAAGTGCTTTACCCTAACCAGTGATCGGTCTGAGGACTAATCACTGTCTTGTCTGTTAATCAGCTGTCAACTCTGGTGGCACAGTGGGTCAGCCACACCATAATACAGCAGACGTATGCCATGGACCTCAGATGTGGTTGAGGAACATGGTAGTGTATAGGGTTGTTGCACTGGATCCCTTTGGATTCAGTAATTAATATGTGAGGTAAGATGCATACGTTGCGTATAATAACTCTAGTTCTCAAACACAATGGAAGCTTCCAAAGATGCTTCAAAAAGGGATGGCGGTGATTGGGAACAATGATCAACACCCAATATGGAGGATCTGAATAATTCATGAAAAGCCAACAGGTTTTGAGGGACAACAGGGCCCCCCCTTTAAATCGGGGCTCACAGAGCCCTGGTGAAGGGATGACTTCTAGATCCTCTGCAATGCACTGGACTATCATTTATTCTGAATATGCAGTCTGTTTTGGAAACCCAATAAACCATTTGTACTCTTCAAGCATGCTCTGGTGGTCTTTCCTTATCACATGTAACTTTTTACCGACATCCAACTTTTTTTTTTTTCCCACCGACCTATATTTTTTTGTGTTTGTGCCGGATACTTGTCATTACAAATGACATGTTCTCAGTATACGTTTTAAGGTCAGAGCTCTACTTATACTTGAGTGGAATTACTTTGAAGCAAGAGAAGTCTTCTTCTGGGTAGTTCTGTTCTGTAATGTGCTCGAAATTGGCCTTTAATGGACAAACTGGAGGTGACAAAATTGGCCCCTTAATGGACAAACTGGAGGTGACAAAATTGGCCCCTTAATGGACAAACTGGAGGTGACAAAATTGGCCCCTTAATGGACAAGCTTGAGGTAAAAATTACAAGGTACAACCATGGCAGGTCTATTACTCGATACCTGGGGATGTGGTTGACAGACCTAACAAACGCTAAATAACATGAGCTTGTGAAAACTGAAAGAACTTCTCTTTAACCACATAGTGACCGCCGCATGCAGATATACGTCTGCACAATGGCACGGGAAGGCAAATGGGCGTACCTGTACGTCCCTTTAAATTTGCCGCCCAGTAGGCGTGCGCGCGATGGTCGCATGCCTTGTGACGCTGGCGGGTTCCCGGGAACTTGATGTTCCCGGGCAGGCCTCAATTGTGGTCGGCAAAGGCAGAACAGGGGGATGCATAATGGTCCAGGGCTTAAGTGGTTAAGGTGTCAGCATACCAAAACATTTTGGACAATTTCATGCTCCCAACTTTGTGGGAACAGTTTGGGGACAGCCCCTTCCAGTTCCAACATGACTGCACACCAGTGCACAAAGCAAGGTCCATAAAGACAATGGATGAGCGAGTTTGGGGTGGAGGAACTTGACTGGCCTACACAGAGTCCTGACCTCAACCCGATAGAACCTCTTTTGGATGAATTAGAGCGGAGACTGCAAGTGAGACCTTCTTGTCCAATGCCTGACCTCACAAATGCGCTTCTGGAAGAACGGTCAAACATTCCCATAGACACACTCCTAAACCTTGTGGACAGACTTCCCAGAAGAGTTGAAGTTGTTAAAGCTGCAAAGGGCGGGGCCAACTCAATATTGAACCCTACAGACTAATAGGTAGATTCAGGTAGATAGGATTAAAATTGCGGCGGCGTAGCTTAGCCTGTTTAGGCTACGACCGCCGTAAGTTAGCTAGGCAAGTACATGATTCTCGCCTACATTTCCCAGTGTGCATTGTGGCTAAGTACGCCGCACGGGCCTATTGATTTCGACCTGGACGTAAATCCCGATTCGCGGACGACTTGCGCAAACGACGTAAAAAAAATTCGAATCTCGCGGCGGGAACGGCGGCCATACTTTAACATTGTTATTCCACCTAATAGATGGAATAACTTTAGGCCTGCTAATGCCTTACGGAAACGGTGTAAAACTACTGCGGCGGCCGGGCGTTCGTTCGTGAATCGGCGTATCAACTCATTTACATATTCTACGCCGACCGCAATGGAAGCGCCACCTAGCGGCCATCCGAAAAATTGCAACCTAAGATAGGACGGCACAAGCCGTCCTATCTTAGATATGTTTAAGCGTATCTCTGTTTGAGCATACGCTTAAACATAAGACGGCGTAGATTCTGAGTTAGGTCGGCTTATCTACTGATAAGCCGACCTAACTCTTTCTGAATCTACCTAAGAGACTAGGATGCCATTAAAGTTCATGTGCGTGTAAAGGCAGGCGTCCCAATACATTTGGTAATATGGTGTATGTCGGATGTCATTATAAAATCTATACAATGTAATTGAGGTGGATAAGATTCAGAAGAGGTCTTCTACAAAGGTTCTTGCATACAGTTTACTTCTGACATGGAAAACGAGGATTCCTTTTTCGGTGTATCGCCAGTCATGGTTTATTTTATGTCTTATCAATGAAAAAAAAGAGCGTGAAACATATTTTTTTCCTTAACGTGTATTTCAAAGGTTCTTCTTTCCCTCTCTGGATCTCGCCATCTCCCTTTGCGGTTGGGCACTATCGGCTCAACCAGCCGAGGTGACTTCAATGGACACGATTGCAAGTGAGGAAATTAAAAACTCCCCGAAGAAATTCAGTGTGAAAAGCCGCTCATCCTCAGTTTTTCTTTTTTGGGACATAACCTTTTCCGTAAAGCGAGGAGACAGAGTGACTGCCGGCAATGTGAAGAAACGAACAAAGAGCCACCCCTGACCTTTACATTGTTTGTTTTTCTCCACCGCTCAACAACAACGCCGGTTGTAATAGTTCAGGAATACCTCAAGGAAAAGCCTCTTCTGTAGCAAGCAATTGGACCAGGTTGCCATTTTAGTGAGGCGGGATGGATACTAAAAGGGAAAGTTCTATAGATTGAAAGGCCCATCTCATACTAGATATTCTAACAAAATGAAAAATGGTAGATGAGGGGAAACACGTGGGAGGAAACTCAGGAAAGTATGGAGCCACGTTTCTCAACCAAGATCCCGTGGCAGCTTGGGATGCCGTTTTGGTGATGGAGGACTGTGTGATTAGGGGGCTCTATAATGGGGGACTGTGTGATTGGGGGGCTCTGTGATGGAGGACTGTGTGATTGGGGGGCTCTATGATGAGGGACTGTGTTATTGTGGGGGCTCTGTGATGGGGGACTGTGTGATTGGGGGGCTCTGTGATGGAGGACTGTGCGATTGGGGGGCTCTATGATGAGGGACTGTGTTATTGGGGGGCTCTGTGATGGGGGACTGTGTGATTGGGGGGCTCTGTGATGGGGGACTGTGTGATTGGGGGGCTCTGTGATGGGGGACTGTGTGATTGGGGGCTCTGTGATGGGGGACTGTGTGATTGGGGGGCTTGTGTATTTGGGGGGGGGGTGATGGGGAACTGTGTGATTGGGGGGGCTCTATGATTGGGGACTGTGTGTTTGGGGGGCTCTATGATGGAGGACTGTGTGATTGGGGGCTCTATGATCGAGGGACTGTGTGATTGGGGGGCTCTATGATGGACTGTGTGATTGGGGGCTCTATGATGGAGGACTGTGTGATTGGGGGGCTCTGTGATAGGGGACTGTGTGATTGGGGGGCTCTATGATGGAGGACTGTGTGATTGGGGGGCTGTGCTATTGGAGGCTTGTGTATTTGGGGGGGGGGCTCTATGATGGAGGACTGTGTGATTGGGGGGCTCTATGATCGGGAGACTGTGTGATGGGGGACTGTGTGATTGGGGGCTCTGTGATTGGGGGGTTTGTGATGGGGGACTGTGTGATTGGGAGGCTCTGTGATGGGAGACTGTGCTATTGGAGGCTTGTATATTTTGGGGGGGGGGCTCTGTGATGGGGAACTGTGTGATTGGGGGGCTCTGTGATGGGAGACTGTGTGATTGGGAGGCTCTGTGATGGGAGACTGTGCTATTGGAGGCTTGTATATTTTGGGGGGGGGGCTCTGTGATGGGGGGACTGTGTGATTGGGAGGCTCTGTGATGGGAGACTGTGCTATTGGAGGCTTGTATATTTTGGGGGGGGCTCTGTGATGGGGAACTGTGTGATTGGGGGGCTCTGTGATGGAGGACTGTGTGATTGGGGGACTCTATGATCGGGGGACTGTGTGATTGGGGGGCTCTATGATGGGGAACTGTGTGATGGGGGGCTCTATGATGGAGGAATGTGTGATTGGGGGGCCTCTCTGTTGGGGAACTGTGTGATTGGTGGCTCGTATGATTGGGGGGCTCGTGTGATTGGGGGGCTCTGTAATAGCGAATTGTGTGATTGGGGGGGTTTTGATGGGGGACTGTGTGATTGGGAGGCTCTGTGATGGGGGACTGTGCTATTGGAGGCTTGTGTATTTGGGGGGGGGGGGTCTGTGTGATGGGGAACTGTGTGATTGGGGAGCTCTATGATGGAGGACTGTGTGATTGGGGGGCTCTATCATGGAGGACTGTGTGATTGGGGGGGGGGTCTATGATTGAGGACTGTGTGATTGGGGGGCTCTGTGATGGTGGACTGTGTGATTGTGGAGCTCTGTGATGGGAGACTGTGTGATTGGGGGGCTCCTGTGATTGGAGGGCTCTGTGATAGGGAACTGTGTGATTGGGGCATGTGTGATTGGGGCTTGTGTAATTGGGGGGCTCTGTGATGGGGGGGGTCTGTGTGATTGGGAGCTCATATAATTGGGGGGGGGGCTCTGTGATGGTGGACTGTGTGACTGGGGGCCTCATGTGATTAGGGGGCTCTGTGATGGTGGACTGTGTGATTGCATGTAGATTAGGGGCCAGCGCATCTTCCCTGCCGTCCACTGCAGCTAATCAAGGACAAATAATGCTTGATTAGCTGCATCCTCGGCTACAGTAGCCGAAGAATTACAGCTGTGAACCCGAAAGTTTGACAGTCGAAAGTTCAGAGAACTGTTGTGCGACCGTGTGTATGCAAGACAAGCTTGAGCGGAATTCCGATCGTGTGTATGGGGGGCGTGAGTGTTTTAGGCATGTATCTGAAAGCGCAAAAATTGCAGTCTCAGGAAAAACTTGGCCCCCCACTATGAGGGTAAGCGGACATGGAGCGCAGAGGGACTGGTGGACACTTTACAGGCGGAGAGCGGGCGTTATAATCGCGCGAAGAGGCGATCTTCCTGCCAAGGATCTGGCGGCATGCAGCTGTTGCCTGAGAGTTCTCTCGGCTCCTCTGTACATACTAAGCAGCTCTCTTCCAGCTGAAATTGGCATTCCCGGCTGCCTGCGTTACGGTTTAGAAGGCTTGCCGCACTTTAGCAGTAATTACCCGACCGCGCTCCCCAGTGATCGAGCAATTTGAATACATTTGTTTAGCCCGGGATCCTCTAATTTCTCTGCGGACGGGGAGGTATTAGCACTTCAAAACCCCTCTGAAAGGTCACAAAATGGCGGCTGTGTGCGCTCTCTCGTGTCCCTCCCCGTGTCGCCAGGGGGCTGCTCCTACGTGAAGAGTAAATAATAGCACTGCTTAAAGGGGCACCATCACCAACAATACCAGCGCCCAATAACAAGCGGGTTATTACATTTGTACATTCCTAAGTTTATCTGCAGGCGACCGCCTTGTCCACCTGTCAGGACCGGGATCTGAACCCGCAACCTCCGCTGCATCTGGCAGTGGCTCCTCCTCCCTGAGATGCTGGACAGCCCCCCTCTCTTAACTTATGTTCTGGTGAACCTTGAACTCTTTGCTTCTTCCATTAACTTCCTGATTCATGCCATGGCCCAGATTCAGGTACATTTGCGCTATATTTGCGGAGGCGCAGGGCAGCGATTTTGCCCTGCGCCCCCGCAAATATTTTGCGCTGCCCTCGATTCACGGAGCAGTAGCTCCGTAAATTGCGAGGGTGCGCCGGCAAATGTAAATGATCCCGCCGGGAGCGCGCCGAGCGTAGAGTGCATGCTCCGTCGGGAAACTTTCCCGACGTGCATTGCGGCAAATGACGTCGCAAGGACGTCATTTGCTTCAAAGTGAACGTGAATGGCGCTCAGCGCCATTCACAAATCACTTACGCAAACGACGTGAAATTCAAATTTCACGTCGCGGGAAGGGCGGCTATACTTTAGCATTGGCTTCGCCTGCTATTAGCAGGCGCAGCCTTACGCTAAAGATGCCGTACGGAAACTCCGTACCTTGCGTACGCAGGGCTCGCGCAACTTTGTGAATCGGTGTTATTATGCAATTTGCATACTATACGCTGATCACAATGGGAGCGCCCCCTAGCGGTCAACGCAAGAATGCAGCCTTAAATCTGCGTGGCATAAGAGCCTTATGCCACGCAGATTTTAGGCTGCAGTCGGCGTAACGAGGTTCCTGAATCAGGAGCATTCGTAACGCCGGAGCAAGTAAGCAATTGCGCCGTGTAACCTATGGTTACACGGGCGCAATTGCTTCTTGAATCTGGCCCCATGTCTCTGCACTTCCTGTTTGCCAGATTACTATGCTCTCTCCAGCCAACCACACTTGTGCTTGATCCCAACCTGCAACCACTTGTTACTGACCTTTGGCTTGTTTACTGACCGCTTTTTACTGACCTTCAAAAAGAGGGGGGATAGGGGTGGGACTTTAAATGAGGCATATAGAGATACTACCATAGGCCTCCATCCCTGTAAATAGATAAAAAATGGGGGAGGTTGGGACTTTATATGAGATGCGATTTTAGCAATATGCATTTAAATATAAACATGGAAAAAAAATGTTACCATGTAGCCAGGCTCAACCACTCGTTACTGACCTTTGGCTTGTTTACTGACCACACTCGTGCTTTATCCCTTCCTGCAACCACTCGTTACTGACCTTTGGCTTGTTTACTGACCACACTCGTGCTTGATCCCAACCTGCAACCACTCGTTACTGACCTTTGGCTTGTTTACTGACCACACGTGTGCTTGATCCCAACCTGCAACCACTCGTTACTGACCTTTAGCTTGTTTACTGATCACACGTGTGATTGATCCCTACCTGCAACCACTTGTTACTGACCTTTGGCTTGTTTACTGATCACACGTGTGCTTGATCCCTACCTGCAACCACTCGTTACTGACCTTTGGCTTGTTTACTGACCACACTCGTGCTTTATCCCTACCTGCAACCGCTTGTTACTGACCTTCGGCTTGTTTACTGATCACATGTGTGATTGATCCCTACCTGCAACCGCTTGTTACTGACCTTTGGCTTGTTTACTGACTACACTGGAGTCGGACCACTTGGCCTTCAGGAGAAAGATTAAAACCCATCTCTTCTGAGGTCAAGGGGTTCCTTACCCATGAAATGGATACAGCGCCCAGAGGCGATTCAGTTTGCATGTGTTGCGCTTCACAAGTCTCTCTCTCTCACACTCGTGCTTGATCCCTACCTGCAACCGCTTGTTACTGACCTTCAAAAAAAAGGGGGGATAGGGGTGGGACTTTAAATGAGGCATATAGAGATAGTACCATAGGCCTCCATCCCTGTAAATAGATAAAAAATGGGGGAGGTTGGGACTTTATATGAGATGCGATTTTAGTAATATGCAATTAAATATAAACATGGAAAAAAAATGTTACCATGTGGCCAGGCTCAACCACTCGTTACTGACCTTTGGCTTGTTTACTGACCACACTCGTGCTTGATCCCTACCTGCAACCACTCGTTACTGACCTTTGGCTTGTTTACTGACCACACTCGTGCTTGATCCCTACCTGCAACCACTCGTTACTGACCTTTGGCTTGTTTACTGACCACACTCGTGCTTGATCCCTACCTGCAACCGCTTGTTACTGACCTTTGGCTTGTTTACTGACCACCCTTTTGCTTTCATCCTCAGGATCGAAAGATGAATGCAGCAATGTACAGAGACATCCTTGATGAGCCAGGGAGGAAAAAGTCATACCATGCTGCTAAAATCAGGTCAGTAAACAGGGGGGATTGTGAAGAAACTGACCTTTGGGGGTGAACTGATTGTACTGGGGGGCAGACTGTTGCTTCCCCCCCACACCATGTCATGTGCAGTGACCACCATGTGATGTATTGTGCCCACCACGTGGGCACAATACATTGGGGGTGTCTCGAAGAGTTTTTGGTAAATTTAAAGGGGGGGGGGGGAAGCAACTAAAAAGTCCTTCAACATGTAACTGTTTGTTGTAAGTGACACAATTTTAGTTATTTCCAATTGCAAATGTATTTCTAATTTATTGATAGGTGGTGAATTTCTACAGATCATTCCTTAGGTCCAGGCAGTAGCGTCGGGAAGGGGGGGGGGGGGGCTCACTGCCCTCAATCGTTAGAGCGAGAGCAATAATTCTAGCCCTAGACCTCCTCTGTTACTCCAAACCCGTAACCTGTAGAAATTTTTAAACGGCACCTATGGAGAAATTTAAGGGTCAAAGTTTGTCGCCGTTCCAACGAGCGGGCGCAATTTTGAAGCGTGACATGTTGGGTATCAATTTACTCAACGTAACGTCTTCTTTCACAATATAAAAAAAAAATTGGGCTAACTTTACTGTTGTCTTTTATTTTTTAATTAAAAAACGTAATTTTTTTTCCCCAAAAAAATATGCGCTTGCGAGACCGCTGCGCAAATATGGTGTGACAAAAAGTATTGCAACGATCGCCATTTTATTCTATGTTGTGTTTGAAAAAATTATATGTAATGTTTGGGGGTTCAAAGTAATTTTCTAGCAAAAAAAAATGTGTTTTTAACTTGTAAACACCAAATATCAGAAAGAGTATCGGTCCTTTAGTGGTTAAGCGTCAAACTTTGTCACCATTCCAACAAGCGGGCGCAATTTTAAAAAGCGTGACATGTTGGGTATCAATTTAGTCAGCGTAACATTATCTTACACAATATAAAAAAATAATAATTCAGGCTAACTTTACTGTTGTATTATTTTTTTAATTCAAAAAGGTTTATAGGGCCAGATTCAGGTACAAATGCGGCGGGGTAACGTATCGTCTTTACGTTACACCGCCGCAAGTTCTTCTCGTAAGTGCTTGATCCACAAAGCACTTGAGTATAAACTTGCGGCCGAGTAACGTAAAGACGTCCGGCGCAAGCCCGCCTAATTCAAATGGGGCGTGTACCATTTAAATTAGGCGCGCTCCCGCGCCGAACGTTCTGCACATGCTCCGTTAGTAAATTTCCCGACGTGCTTTGTGCGAAATTACGGCGCCCGACGTGTTTGTGAATGGCGACGTGCGTAACGTACTTACGCCGAAATTTTTTTTTTTTAATTCGACGCGGGAACGACGGCCATACTTTAACATGGCTGGTGTAAAGTTAAGCCATTAAAAAGATTGCTTAACTTTGCGACGGGAAAAAACGACGTTACGCACGCGAGTAGCTTCGTGGATCGCCGTAAAAGCTAATTTGCATACCCGACGCTGGAAAACGACGCAAACTCCACCCAGCGGCGGCCGAAGTATTGCAGCCTAAGATCCGAAGGCGTACGAAGCCGCACGCCTGTCGGATCTTAGCCAAATGCCGTCGTATCTTGTTTGTGAATCACAAATTAAGATACGACGCGGCAAATTTGAAAATACGCCGGAGTATCAGTAGATACTCCGGCGTATTTGTTCTGTGAATCTGGCCCACTGTTTCAAAAAAAGTAAGACCGCTGCGCAAATACGGTGTGACAGAAAGCATTGCAACGACCGCCATTTTGTTCTCTAGGGTGTCTGAAAAAAATATATGTAATGTTTGGGGGTTCTAAGTAATTTTCTAGCAAAAAAAAAAAAAATATTTTAACATTAAATCTTAAATTGAGGCTCGGTCCTTACGTGGTTAATTAATTTTTTTCTTAATGTTTTTGTTATTTAGTTTTTTTTTATCATCAATATGTTTTTCCTTTTTTTAATGATTTTACGTGAAGTTTTATTAAAACGTAACATTCTGTTATATAGGGCGGTAGTTGGGCTTTTAGGGCATTTCACTTGAAAAGATATTTCGTTTTTTTTGTAGAGTATAAACTTGACTTTAAATCTGCAGTGATGAAGTCGTATTCTTCAAGTCTCTCCATTTAAATGAGGAACACTGGACTCCGACCCATAAAAATTAACGGCCTGTTTTACCAAATTTATATATCTCATGGGAATCTCTCAGTTCGGTGTTAAGGTGATTCAATGAAACTTTATTAACTTGAAAACACTAACAGAAGACCCAAGGTCAGCGGCTAATACCTCATCTCTTCCAGGAAAATAGCTTAAAGTGGAGTTCCACCCATAAATATAACATTACATCAGTAGTTTTAAAAAAATGTCATTAGTCCTTTAAGAAAAATATATATTTTTTTTAGATGCCTTCAAAGTGTTGTTTGCTAGGCAGAATAGTTAATCTTCCCACTTCCTGTACCTAGGTGCTTAAGCTTCCTAACCTACACCGCACAGACTCCTGGGAATGTAGTGGGTGTAACTTTCCAGGAGTCTGTGCACTCCCCAGTCTCGAAGAATCATGTGACTTGGACAGTACAGGTGCTGAAACCTGATCTGAAACCTATTACACTGCTTGTGCAGCACTGAGCATGTGCGAGATTTGCAAGGCTGAAATCCAGGAAGTCATACAGTCTGGCTTCATGATGCCCACACTTAAGATGGCCCCAGTCAATTTCTATTTTATAAAGTGTCTAAATGCTATAACAACCTAACAAAACGGACCTTAGTTTACAGACTAACTTTACTAGAATACATTAAGCTTGTGTATTACAGGGGTATTTATATATAAAAAGTGCCATTTTGGCCGGAACTCCGCTTTAACCTGAGGTCCATTCAAGTCAATTGGTCTGTGTTTTTTTTTTTTTTTTTTTTTTGGATATTTGGGGTGTCTAAAAAGAGTTTTTGGACAATTTAAAGGGGGGAAAAAAGCAACTAAAAAGTCCTTCAACATGTACCAGATTGTCACTTACAACAAACAGGTACAAGTTGTCATTTTCAATTGCAAATCTATTTCTTATTTAGTGAATTTTTACAGATCACTCCTTAGGTCCAGTCAGTGGCGTCAGGAGGAGGGGGGGGCTGGAGCCCTGAATGGGTCCCCGAAAAGCCCCGGGTCTCAGGCATGTATTGTTAGCCTGGAGCTAACATATTTATTTCTCTCTCTCGCTCTATATATATATATTTTTTTTCTTTAATATATATTAATAGATTTTTGTTTATAATTATTTATATATATATATATATTTTTTTTTTATTAAAGAAAAAATATATATATGGATACATATATCCTCCCAGTGACGGGGCAGAATTCCTCCCAGTGATGGGGCAGAAATCCTCCCAATGACACCAATGATGGGGCAGAATTCCTCCCAATGACGGGGCAGAATTCCTCCCAATGACGGGGCAGAAGTCCTCCCAGTGACGGGGCAGAATTCCTCCCAGTGATGGGGCAGAATTCCTCCCAGTGACGGGGCAGAATTCCTCCCAGTGACGGGGCAGAATTCCTCCCAGTGACGGGACAGAATTCCTCCCAGTGACGGGGCAGAAGTCCTCCCAATGACACCAATGATGGGGCAGCATTCCTCCCAGTGATGGGGCAGCATTCCTCCCAGTGACGGGGCAGAATTCCTCCCAGTGACGGGGCAGAATTCCTCCCAGTGACGGGGCAGAATTCCTCCCAGTGACGGGGCAGAATTCTTCCCAGTGACGGGGCAGAATTCCTCCCAGTGACGGGGCAGAATTCCTCCCAGTGACGGGGCAGAATTCCTCCCAGTGACGGGGCAGAATTCCTCCCAGTGACGGGGCAGAATTCCTCCCAGTGACGGGGCAGAAGTCCTCCCAATGACACCAATGATGGGGCAGCATTCCTCCCAGTGATGGGGCAGCATTCCTCCCAGTGACGGGGCAGAATTCCTCCCAGTGACGGGGCAGAATTCCTCCCAGTGACGGGGCAGAATTCCTCCCAGTGACGGGGCAGAATTCCTCCCAGTGACGGGGCAGAATTCTTCCCAGTGACGGGGCAGAATTCCTCCCAGTGACGGGGCAGAATTCCTCCCAGTGACGGGGCAGAATTCCTCCCAGTGACGGGGCAGAATTCCTCCCAGTGACGGGGCAGAATTCCTCCCAGTGACGGGGCAGAATTGCTCCCAGTGATGGGGCAGAATTCCTCAAAATGATGGGACAGAATTCCTCCCAGTGATGGGGCAGAATTCCTCCTCCCAATGATGGGGCAGAATTCCTCCCAATTCCTCCCAATGATGGGGCAGAATTCCTCAAAATGATGGGGCAGAATTCCTCTCAATGACACCAATGATGGGGCAGCATTCCTTTCAATGATGGGGCAGAATTCCTCCCAGTGATGGGGCAGAATTCCTCCCAGTGATGGGGCAGAATTCCTCCCAGTGACGGGGCAGAATTCCTCCCAGTGACGGGGCAGAATTCCTCCCAGTGACGGGGCAGAATTCCTCCCAGTGACGGGGCAGAATTCCTCCAAATGATGGGGCAGCATTCCTTTCAATGATGGGGCAGAATTCCTCCCAGTGATGGGGCAGAATTCCTCCCAGTGATGGGGCAGAATTCCTCCCAGTGACGGGGCAGAATTCCTCCCAGTGACGGGGCAGAATTCCTCCCAGTGACGGGGCAGAATTCCTCCCAGTGACGGGGCAGAATTCCTCCCAGTGACGGGGCAGAATTGCTCCCAGTGATGGGGCAGAATTCCTCCCAGTGATAGGCCGGAATTCCTCCCAGTGATAGGGCAGAATTCCTCAAAATGATGGGACAGAATTCCTCCCAGTGACGGGGCAGAATTCCTCCTCCCAATGATGGGGCAGAATTCCTCCCAATTCCTCCCAATGATGGGGCAGAATTCCTCAAAATGATGGGGCAGAATTCCTCTCAATGACACCAATGATGGGGCAGCATTCCTTTCAATGATGGGGCAGAATTCCTCCCAGTGATGGGGCAGAATTCCTCCCAGTGATGGGGCAGAATTCCTCCCAGTGATGGGGCAGAATTCCTCCCAGTGATGGGGCAGAATTCCTCCCAGTGATGGGGCAGAATTCCTCCCAGTGATGGGGCAGAATTCCTCCCAGTGATAGGCCGGAATTCCTCCCAGTGACGGGGCAGAATTCCTCCCAGTGACGGGGCAGAATTCCTCCCAGTGATGGGGCAGAATTCCTCCCAATGACACCAATGATGGGGCAGAAGTTCTCCCAATGAAGGGGCAGTAGTCCTCCCAATGGCACCAATAATGGGGCAGAAGTCCTCCCAATGAAGGGGCAGAAGTCCTCCCAATGAAGGGGCAGAAGTCCTCCCAATGAAGGGGCAGAAGTCCTCCCAATGAAGGGGCAGAAGTCCTCCCAATGAAGGGGCAGAAGTCCTCCCAATGAAGGGGCAGAAGTCCTCCCAATGATGGGGCAGAAGTCCTCCCAATGACACCAATGATGGGGCAGAATTCCTCCCAATTATGGGGCAGAATTCCTCTCAGTGACGGGGCAGAATTCCTCCCAATGATAGGGCAGAACTCCTCCCAATGACACCAATGATGGGGCAGAATTCCTCCCAATTATGGGGCAGAATTCCTCCCAGTGATGGGCCAGAATTCCTCCCAGTGACAGGGCAGAATTCCTCCCAATGACACCAATGATGGGCCAGAATTCCTCCCAATGACACCAATGATGGGGGATTTTGTACTCCTGATGGCCACAGTCCGGCCCCCTTAAAGTGTGGAGGACAGTAATCCGGCCCTTTGTTTAGAAAGTTTGGACACCCCTGATCTAACATACACTCAAATACAAAAATAAGTCTATACCACAGCATATGCTCCTCTTTAGTTATCCTGGACCATCTAAAAAACAATCCAAAGGAGAGAGAGAGAAAGAGAAGAATGGGATGAAAGCCTACCCCCCCCCCCCCCCCCCCCCCCCAGTCTCAAAAAAAATTAAAAATTCTGTTTATGTGAACAGTGTCACCCCAACATAAACAAATCTACCCCCCCTCCTGCCCAGGACTATTTATCTTTATTTTCGAGGAGGAGAGAGATTCTTATCTCCTTATCCCAAAATTCTTTTCTAATGTATCTTTTTTTTTTTTTTTCTCTGCAAAACATTCACCTCCCCACCACTCCTCCTCGCTGCAGCCCACGCAGGCGTCTTCCGCGGTAAAAAATCCGCCTTCCAGATCCTCATTTTCCACTTTTTATGCCCCCCCCCGATATTACTGACACACATCTGAAACCGTTAATCCTTCTCGCCTTTATTATTTATCTCTTGTTAATGGCGTAACGCGATACAAAATAACCAGCAAAAGGTTCCAAATGAGCAGCTGGGATGGAGACGTTCTGTGAAAGAAAAAAAAAACGCGGTTTCCCTGGCAACCCGGGATCCTCGGGAACGTCTGAAAATAGACACTCCGCCGCTCCGCAAACTTTTCCTCGACTTTAATAATTCGCTCGGCAATTTCAGGATTTTTCTTTAATATTTTTTTTCGATATGGATACATTGTAAGGCTTGATTCGCACCTATGCACACCTAGGGTGGTTTACCTGGTGGTCCGGTGGCGTCCCTGGTGGTCTGGTGGCATCCCTGGTGGGTCTAGTGTGGGCATCCTCGGGGGGGCTGCGCTGAAAATCGATCAGCACAAACCCCCCTGTCAGAGGAACGGTGCTTGCTGCGTTTTTTGACACACGTTTTTACCGCGATTTGCATTTTTGTTTTGTTTTTTTTGTTTTTTCTTTAGCCGCCAATTAAATTTTTTTTCCATTTCCTTTAACCGCTTGCCGCCTGCCCTAATACAAAACGACGGCGGCAAAGTGGTTTCAATACCCTGACCCGACGTCCTATGACATCTTCAGGACATTGAGCCGCTGCGCGCACCCGGGGGCGCGCATGACGTCGATCGTCTGACAACCCGCAACACCGATCTAGGTAAAGAGTCTCTGAGACTCTTTACCACATGATCAGCCGTGTCCAATCACGGCTGATCGCGATGTAAACAAGAAGAGCCGGTGATCGGCTTTTCCTCACTCGCGTCTGTCAGACACGAGTAGAGGAGAGCCGATCGGCTGCTTCTCTGACAGGGGGGTTTGTGCTGATCGATTATCAGCGCAGCCCACACTAGACCACCAGGGATGCCACCAGACCACCAGGTATGCCACCCTAGACCACCAGGAATGCTAATCAGTGCCCACAATGGATGCCAATCAGTGCCCACAATGGATGCCAATCAGTGCCCACAATGAGCATCACTAATTGGCAGGCATTATTGTTTGGCACTGATTGGCATCCATCAGTACAATTTATTACAGTACATCCGTGCCATATATCAGTGCCCATCCGTGCCACCTAATAGTGCCCATCCATGCTGATCCATGCCGCCTAACAGTGCCCATCCGTGTCGCCTATCCGTGCCCATCCATACCGCCTATCCGTGCCCACCCGTGACACCTATCAGTGCCCATTCGTGACACCTATCATTGACCATCCGTGACGCCTATCAGTGCCAACTGCCAGTGCCAGTGAATTCTATTACATGCAAAACGCTGCTTTTTGCAGGAAAAAAGTCCCCGACCCTTTCCAATGATCGTGTGTTCCCTGATGTTGGGAACAATGATCACTGACGTCACAAGTCCAGCCCCGCCCCCCTACAGTTAGAAACACACATGAGGTCACACTTAACCCCTTCAGCACCCCCTAGTGGTTAACTCCTAAACTGCAATTGTCATTTTCACAGTAATCAATGCATTTTTATAGCACTTTTCGCTGTGAAAATGACAATGGTTCCAAAAATGTGTCAAAATTGTCGGAAGTGTCCCCCATAATGTCGCAGTCATGAAAAAAAACCGCTGATCGCCGCCATTAGTAGTAAACAAAAAAAATTATTAATAAAAATGCAATAAAACTATCCCCTATTTTGTAAACGCTATAACTTTTGCGCAAACCAATCAATAAACGCTTATTGCGGGGGTTTTTTAGGTAGAAGAATACGTATCGACCTAAACTGAGAAAAAATATGTTTTTTTAGATATTTTTGGGGGATATTTATTATAGCAAAAAATATTGCATTTTTTTCCAAATTCTCGCTCTATTTTTGTTTGTAGCGCAAAAAATAAAAACCGCAGAGGTGATCAAATACCACCAAAAGAAATCTCTATTTGTGGGGAAAAAAAGGACGTCAATTTTGTTTGGGAGCCGCGTCGCACGACTGCGCAATTGTCAGTTACAGCGACGCAGTGCCGAATCGCAAAAAGTGGCCTGGTCCTTTACCTGCATATTGGTCCAGGGGCTTAAGTGGTTAATACAAGGAGTTCGGCTTCGAAAGCCAGAGCGATCCACTGCCTAATAGGACATTATTCGGAGGAATCCTGGAGGTCGGAGGTCAGCGGGGGAAGAAAAGCCGGCGGTGGATTAGTTGGCGGTGGAGTCTATTCAGACATCGGACTTGTGTGTCTCAGGAGACCGAATCTAATTCACCTCCCAATACCGTTCCACCATGACGGCTCGAAGGCACGCCGGGGGGGGGGGGGGGGGGGAGAGCGCAGGATCGGAGAAGGAAAACCTTTAAAGGACGACTCCGCTTCCATTACACTCTATGGGCCAGATTCTCGTAGAATCCGCGGCGGCGTAGCGCAAGCCATTTACACCACGCCGCCGCAACTTACTGGAGCAAGTGCCGTATTCTCAAAGCACTTGCTCCGTAATTTGCGGCGGCGTAGTGTAAACGGCCCGGCGTAAGGCCGCGTAATTCAAAGGGGGCGGCTTGTATTTAAATTAAACGCGCCCCCGCGTGAGCGTCACTTACGCAAATCCCTATTCGCGAACAACTTAGGAAAACGACGTAAACGACGGAAAAAGACAACGCTGTCCCGAGGCCATACTTAACATGGCATACGACGGAACTTCATAAACTTACCCCTCATATAGCAGGGGTAAGTTTTACGCTTACGGAAACGACGTAAACGACGACGAGGCGGCGCAAAAAGCGTTCGGGAATCAGCGTATCAGGCTCATTTGCATAGTCAAATGAGAAAACGACGTAAACGCCACCTAGCGGCCGGCGTAACATTAACATTGGAGTCAACTTTCCCCCTTCATTGGGGTTCTAAATTATCCCCCTTCATTGGGGTCCAACAATGTAGCAAAAGGTATCGATTGGGAGCATAGGTTCCCTTTTTTTGTGGGCTTCAACAATGTAGCAAAAGGTATCTAATTGAAGCATAGTAGTAACCCCTTTTTTATCGGGACTTCAACAATTTAGCAAAAGATATGTAATTGGAAGAAATGATCCCTTTTCATTGGCAATTAGTAGGGTTGAGCGAACCCGAACTGTAAAGTTCGTAGCGGACATTTTGATTTTTGGTACTTGAACCCCCGAACAATTTGCTGTAAGTTCGGGTTCGGTGTTCGGCAATGTAATATGGCGCGCTGCAGGGCAGCCAATCAACATTCGCTTAACTCATCGTCTGACCTAGAAGCCATCAAAGCCATGCCTACTAATGGCACGGCTGTGACTGGCCAGTGCAGCATGTGACCCCACCTCTTTTCCGAAGTTCGGTCGAACCCGAACATCCAGGTGTCCGCTCAACTCTAGCAATTAGTTATCCAATTGGACTCAACAATCCCCCTTCATTGGGGTCCCAAATAATTCCCCTTCATTGGGTTTCAACAATGTAGCAAAAAGTATCTAATTGAAGTCAACAACCCCCCGTCATTGGGGATTCAACAATGTCTTCAGAAGTTCAAACTTTTAGCTAAAAGGTATCTAATTGGAGTCAACTTTCCACCTTCATTGGGGTTCCAAATGATCCCCCTTCATTGGAGGTTCAACAATGTAACAAAAGGTATCTAATTGGAGTCAACGATCCCCCGTCATTGGGGGTTCAACAATGTAGCAAGAGGTATCTAATTGGAGCATAGGAACCCTTTTTATCAGGGGGTTCAACAATTTAGCAAAGGTATCTAATTGGAGTCAATTATCCCCCTTCATTAGGGTTCCAAATGATCCCCCTTCATTGGGCTTCAACAATGTAGCAAAAGATATTTAATTGGAGTCAATGATCCCCTTTCATTGGCGGTTCAACAATGTAGCAAAGGGTATCTAAATAGACTCAAGAATCTTCATTCATTGAGGGTTCAACAATGTAGCAACAATATTCTAATTGGAGCCAATGATACTACATCATCAGAGCTTCAACAATGTATCAAAAAGGTATATAAATGGAGCCAACAATCCCTTTCAGTAGGGCTTCAACAATGTTACCAAAAGGATCTAATAAAATACCTTTTATTTCATTGTTGAAGCCCTAATTAGATCCACCAATCCTTCTTTGAATGAATGAATGAATGAAAAACTTATATAGCGCGGCACATGCGAACTGAATCGCCTCTTTATCAAGGCTTCAACAATGTAACAAAAATACACAACATTGCCAAAAGTATTGGGACGCCTGCCTTTACACAGACATGAACTTTATTGGCCTGCACAGAGTCCTGACCTCAACCTGCTAGAACATCTTTGGGACCCAAGACAGGTAAGTGCCTGGCAGCATTTGATGGGGCACACTGGCAGGAATTGATGGGGCACAATGGCGGAAACTAATTGGGCAAAGTGGCGGCAATTGGTGGGGCACACTGGCGGCAATTGGTGGGGCACACTGGCGGCAATTGGTGGGGCACACTGGCGGCAATTGGTGGGGCACACTGGCGGCAATTGGTGGGGCACAGTGGCGGCAATTGGTGGGGCACAGTGGCGGCAATTGGTGGGGCACAGTGGCGGCAATTGGTGGGGCACAGTGGCGGCAATTGGTGGAGCACAGTGGCGGCAATTGGTGGGGCACACTGGCAGCAATTTGTGGGGCACACTGGCAGCAATTTGTGGGGCACACTGGCAGCAATTTGTGGGGCACACTGGCAGCAATTGGTAGGGCACACTGGCGGCAATTGAAGGGGCACACTGGCAGCAATGGGTGGGGCACTGTGGTGGCAATTGATGGGCATACTGGCAGCAATTGATGGGTACAGCAGCTGGCGTTTGATGGCACATTGGCTGTGCACCAGCCGCCACTGAAAATTGGACTTCAAACAAAGTTCCTGCACAGAAGTTATTCTAATGGAAGGACAAACGATCGGGAAACGGTGGATTTTCCGGGGACTGCGCCGGTGATGACGGCCGAATGAAGACGTCGTTTCAAGGCCACTGCTTGACGCCAACCACAGAAAGAAAACGGCCTGTGAGTCAGAGATTTCATAACGAAACTTAAATAAAACACGACGAGTTTCCACGTGGCCGGTAATGGGGTCTGTGAATGACGGACCTGCTCTACATAAGGCAACCCGCTCCAGTGAAACGCGTCCACGCGTCGGTGGTGGTTAGACGCATCGCGGGAATGCAAAAATAAATAAATAAAAATTATGAAGACGGATTAGTGAAACGCAGAGGCTTCCCGGAGGAGAAAAGAGCTCAGGTGTACCCGGGAAACCATCCCCGGGCCGCCGGGGGAGAAGCTCCCGCCGTATATATATCGCGGTGAATTTTTCGCCGTTTGATGCTGATGCAGCCTCACACCTCATGATGCCTCGTGTCAAACATCTCTTCTTCTCTCTGCATGTGATTACTGGCGCCGTCTTTGTGTGCGGCGCCTGAAGATTCCTGCAGATTGAGGTCACAGCCCCGTTTCGGCATCTTAAATGCCGGGAATGGATAGACTTGACTGTGAGCGTAATTGACAAGCGCGGTCTTCAAGGGGTTGCGTCGGGGGTGGGGGGGATGTGCGTCTTTAACTTAAGATTTTTTCCCGAAGTGTCGGAAGTGCACAAGGCTTCCTGGTAGATGCGGAAAAAATAATTGTTTAACCGCTTAAGGACCAGCGCACGACGATATATGTCGGCAGAATGGCACGGCTGGGCAGATGGACGTACCTGTACGTCCCCTTTAAGATGCGGCATTGCGGGCGTTTGCCGTGAGCTCTGTGAGTCCGACCGTGGCGTCTCAGACTCGATGTCTGCGGGCAGGGCCGGACTTACCATTGAGCTTGACTGGACTTGCCGTTCGCGGCAATTGCAGCAACCTCCTCCCGAAATTTGTGGCGATCACCTCCCGCAATTTCGCGGCAATCCCCCGTTCGCGGCAACCTCCTCCCGCAATTTTGCGGCAACCGCGGCAACCCCCTCCCGCAATTTCGCTGCAATTGCAGCAAACCCCTCCCGCAATTTGGCGGCAACCCACTCCCGCAATTTCGCGGCAATCCCCCGTTCGCGGCAACCTCTTCCCGCAATTTCGCGGCAATTCCCCGTTCGCCGCAATCGCGGCAACCCCCACCTGCAATTGCGCATCAACCGCGGCAAGCCCCCACTCAACACCTTCGGTGGATGGATGGCAGCCACCAGAGAGCCCCCCCCCCTCAACAACTTCGATGCTCCAGGAGGCCCCATAATTAAAGCTGTGTAAGGGACCCCAAAATTACTGAAGAGAAGAGGTAAGTAAGAGGCAAGAGGTATGTAAGAAGTCCATCCAGCGGCTGCCCCCCCCCCCCTCGCTCTGTACGTCCCCTTTAAGATGCGGCATTGCGGGCGCTCGCCGTGAGCTCTGTGAGTCCGACCGTGGCGTCTCAGACTCGATGTCTGCGGGCAGGGCCGGACTTACCATTGAGCTTGACTGGACTTGCCGTTCGCGGCAATTGCAGCAACCTCCTCCCGAAATTTGTGGCGATCACCTCCCGCAATTTCGCGGCAATCCCCCGTTCGCGGCAACCCCCTCCCGCAATTTTGCGGCAACCGCGGCAACCCCCTCCCGCAATTTCGCTGCAATTGCAGCAAACCCCTCCCGCAATTTGGCGGCAACCCACTCCCGCAATTTCGCGGCAATCCCCCGTTCGCGGCAACCTCTTCCCGCAATTTCGCGGCAATTCCCCGTTCGCCGCAATCGCGGCAACCCCCACCTGCAATTGCGCATCAACCGAGGCAAGCCCCCACTCAACACCTTCGGTGGATGGATGGCAGCCACCAGAGAGCCCCCCCCCCCCTCAACAACTTCGATGCTCCAGGAGGCCCCATAATTAAAGCTGTGTAAGGGACCCCAAAATTACTGAAGAGAAGAGGTAAGTAAGAGGCAAGAGGTATGTAAGAAGTCCATCCAGCGGCTGCCCCCCCCCCCCCCCTCGCTCAACAACTTTGATCGGTCAGCGGATCCCCCCATGCTCAACAAGTATGATCGGTCGGCGCACTGACCCCCTCAACAATTTCGATAGGTCGGTTGGCGGATACAGCCCCCCCTTCCCCCTTAACAACTATGATCAGTCGGCGGTAATATTTAGACAGGGAGACTGAACATTTGCAGGCTAGGTCTGGTCGGGCCTGGGTTGCAGTCCTCGGGGTGTTGGATGCTCCCGGTAGACCATCTCTTATACGCCCCCATGGCGGTCTTAACAGTAAATAAAATTTGCTGAGCACTTAGCGGCAGGTCTCTAGAGAGAGCGTCTCCAGCCGCGCGCCTTCATCCGAGATGACAGAAGTGTGAATCTCTCCAGCTAAAAGCAGCGTGTCAGCCAGAGATCACCGGCTACGCCGTGCCATTCACCGTATACAACACACACCGGAGTGCCCCACCACTCAATAGATGGAATTGTCATTTATAGGTTATAGACAGATCTCTCACAACGTGTTTTTATCTCTTATATAAGACTCGGCTCTGCCTTGTCACTGGCCGGCTCTTAGGAGAAGAGGATCTGAAAGCCTGAAGACCCTTCTTCATACACTATATTGTCAAAAGTATTGGGACACCTGCCTTTACACGTACGTGAACTTTAATGGCACCCCAGTCTTAGTCCGTAGGGTTTAATATTGAGTTGGCCCCGCCCTTTGCAGCTATAACAGCTTCACCTCTTCTGGGAAGGCCATCCACAAGGTTTAGGTTTAGGTTGAGTGTGTCTATGGACAACGGGTGGTGGTGGGGGAGTGTTTGCTACCCCCCAAAATAAAAACCCCACCAGCCGCCACTGATACTATGATACTAGCAAATCCTGGACAGTTGGCAAGTATGGTGTAATGCAAGGTTATTGTGGGGGCCCCCCATGTACCTGGGGCCCCTGGGCAGTACCCAGGAGTGCCCTTGCATTAAGATGGCCCTGGATACTATCCATATGCATTAAACTTCGGTACGTTCCTGGGTTCACTACATAGGACCCACCTCAAGCACATGGAGATAACAGCATCACCACTCCGTGGGGCGCTGGAACATCAAGGGACCCCACCAACATGCACTCCAATTGACACCAGATAGAATGTTGGGTATATAGTCATTGTTCACTCATGGACATATTAGGCCAATGATCTCACGAGTATCCCCCACCCTCTTCGTAAGCTTTGATGACACAAGTCTGGCGAAACATGTTTGGGTGGACTGATCTGTTTGTTGGATGGGTTAATAAACTGTTCTGAGGCTTTGCACACAATGAGCGGCTTCCATTTTCTTCTTTGGAGCTGCTACAGAGACTGTTTAGTGGCCAACGACTACAGATGTCAGATGTGGGGATGCTGGTGACATCTTTGACCTAATATGAACATATGTGGACAATGTGATTGAACAAATATGGCCATGTCAATGACATTGTCTTGATGTGGGGATGCTGGTGACATCACTGACCTAATATGGCCACATGACCATATCTGGACAATGTGATTGAACAAATATGGCCACGTCAATGGCATTGTCCTGATACGGGGATGCTGGTGACATCACTGACCTAATATGACCATATCTGGACAATGTCATTGCGAAAATATGGTCATGTGGACATATTATTTCAATAATGAGTATCACCCACCCTCTTCATAACCTTCGATGACGCGAGTCTGACGAAACGCGTTTGGGTGTTTGCACCTCAGATGGACTGGTCTGTTTGTTGGATGGATTAATAAACTGATCTGAGTCTTTGGAGCTGCTCCAGAGACTGTTTAGTGGCCAAACGACTACAGGGAACCAGCTCCTGCCATAGGTAGGCTGGGGATTACAGTCTGCAACGGAGTATCTGCTTTTTGTCTACATGGTTAATATTTTCTCCTCTTCGGGGCGCATTTATGGTTTAATTCATCATCTCCAGCATATGCCGGGGCTTTACACCGGCCGGGCATATCGTCGCTCGCTGCATCAGATAAACTTTAGAGAGCCCAGGCGCCCGAAGAGGTCATTAAATTCAGGGGGGAAAAAATTCTCGGCATCGAGCACCTGAGATGAATACTCACACGGTGTCGGAAATAATGGAACACAGCGTTACATTTGTCTTGTAGATTATGACAGCCAAGCTTCACGATAAAAGGTATTTCTCCAGGGAGGTTCCCGGGGACGGGAGAAGGCGGGAGAGCAGCTGGGAAAATAATAAAAACATTTTCCCGAACAGTTCATTCCACGAGCCACAATGTCTGCGCCGAACGGAAGGCTTCCACACTAGAGTCTTTGGAAATTTGGTGCACGAGCGATGTTGGGTGTTTTATGGTGGTTCATTAACCACTTCAGCCCCGGACCATTTGGCTGGCCATAGACCAAAGCACTTTTTGTGATCCGGCACTGAGAAGGGGTTAACCAGTAGGGTGGGTGTTAAGTGTGTCCTAGGGAGTGATTCTAACTGTTAGGGGGAGTGGCTTACTGTGACACATCACCGATGAGGGAGCAGTAGATCAGTGTCCTGTCACTAGGCAGAATAAGGAGATGTCTTGTTTACAAAGACATCGCCCCCGTTCTGCCGCTCCGTGACCCGATCGTGGGACACCAGCGGACATCAAGTTTGTGGGTCCTGTGGGCACGGTCGCGGAGACCGCGGCGGCGCGCGTGCCCACTAGGGGGCAGGTTCAAAGCAACATATATATATCTATACGTTGCTTTGCCTGCCCGTGCCATTGTGCCGACGTAAATCTACGTGAGGCGATCACCAAGTGGTTAAGGACCCCATTGGACAGACAAGAACTGTAAATCCAATGTATAGTATGCAAAAATAATATATTCATTGAAGTAGCTGTGTTTGAGCATTACATAGGCAGACTCTGCTTCCTCCTTAACAGTGCCTCATAATAACTGAGCCTTGTCCATCCTCTTATGTCAATGCAAGCCTATCAGTAATAACTACGAACCTTCTGCTTTAAAGGTGAAACAGTGTTTGGATAATATGGGACTAGAGGTGAGCTTGGCTTTGGGCTTGGGTTCAGTCTGAACCCAAGGTCATTCATACCCAGAAGGAAACTGTCGCTACTGGGCCAATGGGCTCTAGATGGAAATTGAACACAAAGAGACGGGGATGCTTGTGATATCCTTAACCTAATATGGGTGTATGGCCATCCCCGTCCCATAGTGGCACATATATTTATTGGAGGGGATGTTCTTGGCATTATTGAACTGATTTGGCCCTGGGTGGAGATGCTTGAAATACTTTGATCGCATGGCCCCATTGGGTCAATAACATTAACCTAATATCATATTAGGTCAATCATTAACCTAATATGTCCAATTGGCCATATGGCCTTATTGGGTCAATGATTGACCTTATATGGTCATATGGCCTTATTGGGTCAATGATTGACCTAATATGGTCATATGGTCTTATTAGGTCAATGGTTGACCTTATATGAGTATATGGTCTTATTGGGTCAATGTTTGACCTTATATGGTCATATGGCCTTATTGGGTCAATGATTGACCTAATATGGTCATATGGCCTTATTGGGTCAATGATTGACCTAATATGGTCATATGGCCTTATTCGGTCAATGGTTGGCCTAATATGGCCACTTGGTCTTATTAGGCCAATGGTTGACCTTATATGAGTATATGGCCTTATTAGGTCAATGATTGATCCAATAAGGCCATATGACCATATAAGGTCAATCATTGATCCAATAAGGCCATATGACCATATAAGGTCAATCATTGATCCAATAAGGCCATATGACCATATTAGGTCAATCATTAATCCAATAAGGCCATATGGCCAATTGGACATTTTAGGTCAATCATTGACCTAATATGGCCATATTAGGTTAATGTTATTGACCTAATGGGGCCATGTGATCAAAGTATTTCAAGCCTAATTTGGCCGTGTGTCCATAGCAGGTCAGTGTTATTGACCTAAGATGGCCAACTTAGATCAAACATCCTCACCCCTGTGGCCACATTGAGCTAATGTGGCCATATTAGGTCAATGATGTCATGTGCATCCCTGCCCCCACAGTGATACATATACAAAGAGATAGGGGTGCAACACTGAACTAATATGGCCACATTAGGTCGATGTTATTGACCTAATATGGCCAACTTAGATCAAGCCCTGTGGCCACATTAGCTCATTAATGTCAAGAAGATCCCTGTCCCTTTGTATATGTATCACTGTGGGGTGGGGATGTACATGACATCATTGACCTAACATGGCCGAATGCCCATATTAGGTCAATGATGTCACCAGCTGCATCCCCTTCACTTTGCGTGAACTAATTTTTCCGCATGGCCACATTGGGTCAATGTTATTGACATAATATGGCCAAACTACATCCAACCCCTGTGACCAAATTAGCTCAATGATATCATGAACGTCTTCGTCCCTTTGTATCTGTACCACTGTGGGGCAGGGATGCACGTAACACCAAATGCCCATATTAGGTCAATGATGATGCATCACCCTTCCCTTTGCTTGAACTAATTTGGCCATGTTTGGTCAAAAAACATTGACTTGATATGGCCACCTGCCCATATTAGGTTGGTTATTTGGTCAATATTGGGTCAAGCATTGACCTATATGGGCATTAGGCCACATTAGGTCAATAACATTGACCTGATATGGCCATATTAGGGCAATGATGTCATAAGCATCGCCACCCCTTTGCATATGTGCTGCCCTTGTAAGGTGGGAGGTGGGGAATTTCCCACCCCCCAGCTTATTGGTCCAGCAATTTCTCCACCCCACAGCTGCACATACACAAAGGGATGGGGATGCTTGTTATACCATTGACCTAATTTGGTCACATGGCGATATTGGGTCAATGACTTGGACCTTATATGGTCATATTAGGGTAATGATGTCATTAGCATCCCCTCCCATTTGCATATGCACTGCTGTAGGGTGGAGAATCTCCCATCCCCAGCATATTGTCCCAGCAATGACAGATATCTTCTGGGTCTGGACCGAACCAAAGCTCAGGTGACCTTTCTATAGGTTTGAGGTCTTCCACAGGAGGTCATCCATAGAAGGTCATCCATAGGAGATCATCCATAGGAGATCATCCATAGGAGGTCATCCATGGGAGGTCATCCATGGGAGGTCATCCATGGGAGATCATCCATAGGAGGTCATCCATAGAAGACCACCCATAGGAGATCATCCATATGAGGTCATCTATAGGAGATCATCCATAGGAGATCATCCATGGGAGATCATCCATGGGAGATCATCCATAGGAGGTCATCCATGGGAGGTTATCCATAGAAGACCATCCATAGGAGGTCATCCATAGGAGATCATCCATAGAAGGTCATCCATAGGAGATCATCCATGGGAGGTCATCCATAGAAGGTCATCCATAGAAGGTCATCCATAGGAGGTCATCCATAGAAGACCACCCATAGGAGATCATCCATATGAGGTCATCTATAGGAGATCATCCATAGGAGATCATCCATATGAGATCATCCATAGGAGATCATCCATAGGAGATCATCCATGGGAGGTCATCCATAGGAGGTCATCCATAGGAGATCATCCATATGAGGTCATCCATAGAAGGTCATCCATAGGAGGTCATCCATAGAAGGTCATCCATAGAAGGTCATCCATAGGAGGTCATCCATAGGAGATCATCTATAGGAGGTCATCCATAGGAAATCATCCATAGGAGATCATCCATAGGAGGTCATCCATAGGAGGTCATCCATAGGAGATCATCCATAGGAGGTCATCCATAGAAGGTCAGAGATCATCCATAGGTTTGTCTATTTCTCACCATCTGAAGTTTGGGTGATGGGGGTGTGGTCAGGCTGGTTAAGACCACGCCCTCACATATAATGAGATTAAAGTTCAGTAACCCCAAACTAAATACAAGGTGTTGTCGTTGTTGCTGGATGTAAAGGTGATTGTACAATCAGAGTGAGGTCGGTGGGTGGTCAGCGTTGGGTTTCGGTGTCCCTCCCGGCACCCGTCTCTCCGCAGACTTTCCATTCTGGGGATCCTATGAAGATCTTATTTATGTTTACAGTAATATTTGCTTATAGTCCGCCCGGGAAAGTTCTTCCGCCGCCATGTAGAGGTGCATGCTGGGATACCTCCCGGGGCGGATGATTTGCATATTTCTTTCACAGGAGAAGAGCGACCTTCTTACCGTCTTCTGTCTAAAAATAAAAAACCTGACAACGTCTCCCGATCGCATCTGCTGTGCTACCGGCACAAGACTCTGCGGAATCGCATCAAACGCCGATCGCTGGGGGCAACAGACCGGGGGGACTATAATGGGGGGGAGGAAGGGGGGGGCGGGGGATCAGGAGAAAACACAGAGCATTCCACGGCTTATCTCTAATTCTATCTATCATTCACCTATCAATTATCTATCTATGTTTCTATCTATCTATCTATCTATCTATCTATCTATCTTGATATCTATCTCAATAGACTATTGATAGATAGATAGATAGATAGATACAGACAGACAGATATAGTCTATCTATTCTATCTATCTATCTATCTATCTATCTATCTATCTATCTATCTATCTATCTATCTATCTATCTATCTATCTATCTATCTATCTATCCATCTATTTCTATCAATATCTATCTCAATATTTAACTCAATATCTATCTTGATATCTATCTCAATATACTATTGATAGATAGACAAACAGACAGACAGACAGTCTATCTATCTATCTATCTATCTATCTATCTATCTATCTATCTATCTATCTATCAATAGTCTATTGAGATAAATATTGAGATAGATATTGATAGAGATAGATAGATAGATAGATAGATAGACTGTCAGATAGATAGATAGATAGACAGACAGTCTGTCTGTCTCTCTATCTATCAATAGTCTATTGAGATAGATATCAAGATAGATATTGAGATAAATATTGAGATAGATATTGATAGAGATAGATGGATAGATAGATAGATAGATACACAGACTGTCTGTCTGTCTATCTGTCTGTCTGTCTCTCTCTCTGCTCGGTGTGGGGGATGAATAAAACTCGGAGTAAAATTTGTCAGCGGGAAGAAAATATATAAAAAAAGATGTCGATCGTCGGGTTTTATTGGAGAACGATTGTTCGGTGTGAATCTCCTGCAGATATTTCTCCTGATATTGCAGGTCTTCCGCGCCGGAACATTAACAAAGGCTGAGCGCCGGTGATGTACAGAACAGAAGGATGATCAGACGATGTTCCTGTAGGGATATATAATGTGTGGGGGGGAGGGGGAGGGGTTGGTCTAGAAGTTATCTGTCTACAACCAGGCGGAATAACCTGAAGCAACCTTCTCCACTGCTGCAGTCTACAGAATGTTCACTGATCTTGTAAAGAAGATACTTACCTGTTTTCATCCTGCTCCGGTTCAGCCATGTGATCCCCTGTGTCAGCCGATGGTGGCTGCAGGGGAGAGGAGGGAGCGTCAACAATGGTTGGGGCATGGGAGTTTAAGGGTGACATCTGGAATTCCCAGCTGTTGTTGCGCTCTCTCTCCCCTCACATGATCCCTGTGTCAGCCAGCAGCAGCTGCAGAGGAGAGAAGGAAGCATCAACAATGGCTGGGACATCAGGGTGACGTTGATACGCCCAGCCATTGTTGAGCGCTCTCTCTCCTCGCATGATCCCTGTGTCAGCTGCAGGGGAGAGCCTCAACCAAGCTGGGACATCTGCACTCATGGGATGATGTCACCACGCCCCCCAAATTCCCAAGCCATTGTTGAGCACCCTCTCCTCATGTGATCCCTGTGTCAGCCAGCAGCAGCTGCAGGGGAGAGGAGGGAGAGCGTTAACAACGGCTGAGACATGGGCGTTTATGGGGGAAGTCACTACACCCAGGATTCCCAGCTGTTGTTGAGTGCTTTCTCCTCTCCCCTGCAGCTGCTGCTGGCTGACATAGGGATCACATGACCGAACTAAAGCAGGAGGGGGGGAGGGGACATTGTTAAGACTTGTTAAGCCAAGACTGGAATTGTACTTTAAAACTGGAGATGCCCTTTCCTTAGGATATGATACATAGGTGATGAGGTTGGAAAGAGTCCAATTGTCAACGTTTTCTATCAATGGTGCCACAAAATCGTTTCTAAATCATCGAAATACATTTCAGGTTCATTGAAACAAAATGCGTACAAAGTCATACAGCCTGAGAAGAGAAAAGTCCGTCCCCTGCCAGAATACTGCATAAAAATTTGTTCTCTGTAGGGAAGCAGCAACCTCTCTGCAGAAGTCTGGCATACCCCTCCTTCCTGGTGAGTCTGAGAAGGGGGAGTGTCAGACCTCTGCCGAGAGACTGCTGCTTCAACAAGGGTCTTTCTTTACAGCATGCTGGCAGGCTCTCTACATTCTACTCAGCCTCACAGGGGCTCTCTACTCAGCCTCACCGGGCTCTCTACACTCTACTCAGCCTCACCGGGGTCTCTACACCACTCTACTCAGCCTCACCAGGCTCTCCACTCTCTACTCAGCCTCACCAGGCTCTCTACACTCTACTCAGCCTCACCAGGCTCTCTACACTCTACTCAGCCTCACCAGGCTCTCTACACTCTACTCAGCCTCACCAGGCTCTCTACACTCTACTCAGCCTCACCAGGCCCTCTACTCTCTACTCAGCCTCACCAGGCTCTCTACACTCTACTCAGCCTCACCGGGCTCTCTACACTCTACTCAGCCTCACCGGGGTCTCTACACCACTCTACTCAGCCTCACCAGGCTCTCTACTCAGCCTCACCAGGCTCTCTACACTCTACTCAGGCTCACCAGGCTCTCTACTCAGCCTCACCAGGCTCTCTACACTCTACTCAGCCTCACCAGGCTCTCTACACTCTACTCAGGCTCACCAGGCCCTCTACTCTCTACTCAGCCTCACCAGGCTCTCTACACTCTACTCAGGCTCACCAGGCCCTCTACTCTCTACTCAGCCTCACCAGGCTCTCTACACTCTACTCAGGCTCACCAGGCCCTCTACTCTCTACTCAGCCTCACTAGGCTCTCTACACTCTACTCAGCCTCACCAGGCTCTCTACACTCTACTCAGGCTCACCAGTCTCTCTACACTCTACTCAGCCTCACCAGGCTCTCTACACTCTACTCAGGCTCACCAGTCTCTCTACACTCTACTCAGCCTCACCAGTCTCTCTACACCAGCCTTTCTCAACCAGTGTGCCGTGGCACACTGGCAGGGATGGACTGGCCATTGGGACTACAGGGAGTTTCTCAGTGGGCCAGCTTCAGTGACAGCGGACCACAGCCCCCCTCCACTCCTCTGTCTTTCCCTTCCCACAGCGCTCACCTCCTCTCCCTCTCTGCATCGCTCACCTGGGGGGGGAACAGAGAAGCAAGAGGAGGACCAGAGGGGCAGGGGAACAACAGAGGAGCATGGGGGAGGGGATAGACAGCTGACTCAACAGCTATGGCCTGGGAGTTTCTCACTTCTGCCTAATCTTGTCCCATAAGGGGGGCACCTAACTGATTCTTTGTCCCGGGTGAAATAATGTCTAGCTTCCTCACTGGTACTGCCTATAAGAGTACCAGCCGTTCTACTCTATTAAAGTAGAATGACTAGTGGCTAGTGAAGGGGGAGAGGGGGCTTTGGAGGCCGGGGGGGAGGTCGGGTACGGGAGTTGTCCGGCCGCCATGGGAGAGACCTGTCAAAGTGGGCCAGTCTGATTGAAGTCCAGGGCCAAATTTTTGTCCCAGTCCAGCCCTGCACACTGGTGTGCCGTCAGAGGTTCTCAGGTGTGCCACGGGGTCAGAGGAGAGAAGGGCTGTCAGATGAGCCTGATCTCCTGCCGAACTGTACATTGGCACTGTGAGAAGCTCCGTCGGCTTCAAAAGTGAAAGTAAGGTGCAGAGGATTGTGCGGTGCTCTCTGCTTCCCCCTAGAGTGCAGTACCCAGCTGAATGAGGAATCTGGAAAGGTACTGAGTTAGAGGTTAGATTTGTTTTAAAAGGGCTTTATACATGTGTCTGTGTGTGCATGTGTGTGTTTGTCTGTCTCAATGTGTGTGTTACTTTTAATCCTGACCCCCTGCCCCCCATTCCTGTATCTATAGAATGGCTTTTGTAGGGCTTGTTTGATAGCAGCAAGGACTGCTGCTCCTCCGAAAAGGAATCCATGTACAGATCACTTTTCAGAGGTATTTGACAGGCGGTAAAGAGGCAATATGTTGCCTCCTCACCACCTGTTTTAAGCCTGTAAATGCAGCATCACTACACCGCAACCATGCAATGCACACAGTTGCGGGGTAGTTACAGTGCAGACCCATTCACCTTCTGTATACCTCCAGTTGCAGCCACAGCATGTATACACCCCCAGCTGCTGCCTCTCCAGCTAAAGGGAGAGATGTCGGGGGTGGTAAAAACAGCTCAACCACGTGGTTTTGCCACCCCTCTGACATGTGAACAAGCCCTTGGTTCACATCTGTGTGGCTGCGTGCTGCGTGTAGGGCAGCCCGTTCATTTCAATGGGCTTCTGTACCCACAAAAATGCAGGGAAACAAGTCCCCAAATTTTTTTTTTAAATTGCACTGCAGCAAAAGGACCCCACGTGCTCTGCGACACACCGTAATGTGAACCAAGCCTTGGACTGGGGTGCCTCAAGACTGAAAATATTTTTTAAGGGTGCCCCGACTGGAAAAAGGTTGAAAAACACTGCTCTACACTCTACTCAGGCTCACCAGGCTCTCTACACTCTACTCAGGCTCACCAGGCTCTCTACACTCTACTCAGCCTCACCAGGCTCTCTACACTCTACTCAGCCTCACCAGGCTCTCTACACTCTACTCAGTCTCACCAGGCTCTCTACACTCTACTCAGTCTCACCAGGCTCTCTACACTCTACTCAGCCTCACCAGGCTCTCTACACTCTACTCAGCCTCACCAGGCTCTCTACACTCTACTCAGCCTCACCAGGCTCTCTACACTCTACTCAGCCTCACCAGGCTCTCTACACTCTACTCAGCCTCACCAGGCTCTCTACACTCTACTCAGCCTCACCAGGCCCTCTACTCTCTACTCAGCCTCACCAGGCTCTCTACACTCTACTCAGCCTCACCAGGCCCTCTACATTGTAGCCAGACTCACTGGGCTCTCTACACTCTACTCAGGCTCACCAGGCTCTCTACACTCTACTCAGCCTCACCGGGCTCTCTACATTCTACTCGGGCTCACCGGGCTCTCTACACTCTACTCAGCCTCACCACGCTCTCTACACTCTACTTAGGCTCACCAAGCTCTCTACACTCTACTCAGGCTCTCTATTCTCTACTCAGGCTTACCAGGCTCTCTACACTCTACTCAGGCTTACGAGGCTCTCTACAATCTACTTAGGCTCACCAGACTCTTTACACTCTACTCAGGCTCATCAGGCTCTCTACAATCTACTCAGGCTCACCAGACTCTCTACACTCTACTCAGGCTCACCAGACTCTCTACACTCTACTCAGGCTCACCAGGCTCTCTACACTCTACTCAGGCTCAACAGAGTCTCTAGTCAGGCTCACCAGAGTCTCTACAATCTACTCAGGCTCACCAGACTCTCTACACTCTACTCAGGCTCACCAGACTCTCTACACTCTACTCAGGCTCAACAGAGTCTCTAGTCAGGCTCACCAGACTCTCTACACTCTACTCAGGCTCACCAGATTCTCTACACTCTACTCAGGCTCACCAGAGTCTCTACTCAGGCTCAACAGACTCTCTACACTCTACTCAGGCTCACCAGACTCTCTACGGTCTACTCAGGTTCACCAGAGTGTCTACTTAGGCTCACCAGACTCTCTACAATCTACTCAGGCTTACGGGCCTCTCTACAATCTACTTTCTTTAAATTAATGGTGCCATACAATAGTTTCTCTTTTTTTTATTTGATCCAAATTCAGTTTCAAATGTGACAAATTCCCGGATAGTTCTCTCTCGGAATTCAGGTGAGGTTGTTCTTTACGGTGAAATGATTGCGCAGCCACCACGAGTGTTATGGGATTAGTTCAGCCCTGAGCTCTGCCAAGGTAATTAGGAAGAAATAAGACCTCTCAGTGCGTCCTTGGCTGCGGGCGCCGTATCCTCCACTCCGCGCGTTGAGGAGGCCATCGATAGTAGATTACCAAATTAAACCATGTGTAATGAGACGAGCAGCAGCGCCTGTCGCCCAGCCGCCGCTCCCAGCTCCGCCGCCCCAGCCGCCATCTGTTTAGCTCCTGCGCCCCTTCACCTCGGAGCAAACCGTCGCTTTGTCACAGGTCTCAGTTCCTGGCTCTGCGGTGTGCACCGCGACGGCCCTCATCCCTATCAACGTGTCTGCGGCTTCTGGGGGGAGGCAAAGCTAGTCATCTATGCAGTTCACCAGCCTGGGGGGGGGGCCCAGAATCATCAAACTACAATAGGATTTAAGGCATCTTTAAGTGTATTTAACCACTTAAGGACCGAGCCTGTTTTTCAGACACGTTAAAAACGATTTTTTTTGCTAGAAAATTACTTAGAACCCCCAAACATAATACAAATTTATTTTTTCTAACACCCTAAATAATAAAATGGCGGTCATTGCAATACTTTTTGTCACACCGTTTTTGCGCAGCGGTCTTACAATCGCACTTTTTTGGTGAAAAAAAAAACTCTTTTTTTTGAAAAAATAAGACAACAGTAAAGTTAGCCCAATTTTTTTTATATTGTGAAAGATAATGTTACGCCGAGTAAATTGATACCCAACATGTCACGCTTCAAAATTGCGTCCACTCGTGGAATGGCGTCAAACTTTTACCCTCAAAAATCTCCAAGGGCGACGTTTAAAAAAAAATTCTACAGGTTGCATGTTTTTAGTTACAGAGGAGGTCTAGGGCTAGAATTATTGCTCTCGCTCTACTGATCGCGGCGATACCTCACATGTGTGGTTTGAACACCGTTTTCATATGCGGGCGCTGCTCACGTATGCGTTCGCTTCTGCGCGCAAGCTCGTCAGGACGGGGCGCTTTTTACCACTTCAATACGGGGCTTTTATACACACCTCCATACCGGGCCTATTCCGGCACTTCTCTCCTACATGTACAAATCATCATTCTTTTGCTAGAAAATTACTCAGAACCCCCAAACATTATATATGTTTTTTTTAGCAGACACCCTAGGGAATAAAACGACGGTCATTGCAACGTTTTATCTTGCACGGTATTTGCGCAATAATTTTTCAAAAGCCTTTTTTTTTTTTTTTTATTGTTTCATGAATTAAAAAAAATAACAAAACAGTAAAGTTAGCCCAATTTTTTTGTAAAATGTAAAAGGTGATGTTACGCCGAGTAAATAGATACCTAACACGTCACACTTTAAAATTGCGCACACTCATGGAATGGCGCCAAACTTCGGTACTTAAAAATCTCCATAGGCGACGCTTTTGAAATTTTTTACAGGTTATCAGTTTTGATTCACAGAGGAGATCTAGTGCTAGAATTGTTGCTGGCGCTCTAACGCACGCGGCGATACCTCACATATGTGGTTTAAACGGCGATTACATATGTGGGCGGGACTTGCGTGTGCGTTCGCTTCTGCGCGCGAGATACCGGGGACAGGGGCGTTTTAATTTTATTTTTTATTGCTTTATTTTTACTTATTTATTTATGTTTCAACACTTTTTTTTTTACTTTTATTCCTATTACAAGGAATGTAAACATCCCTTGTAATAGGAAATGTGTGTGACAGGTCAATAAGACCTCCCCCTCCCCCACATCTCTCCTCCAAGCTGGAAAGCATGAGATCGGTGAAAAAAAATCCTCCATCCTAGAACAAATCCCCCCTCCAAATCCCCCCTTCCAGCACAATTTCCACTCCCCCAATCCTCCATCCTAGAACAAGAGAGCTCAGTGCGGGCTTAGTGCTAGGATGGAGGATGGCGGTGTAATTTGTGCTGGGTGGGGGAATTTGGCAAGAGGATTGGGGGAGTGGACATTGTGCTGGGAGAGGGGATTTGGAGGGGGTTTTGTGATAGGATGGAGGATAGGGGGGTGAAATTTGTACTGGGTTGGGGAATTTCGAGGGGGGAATTTGTGCTAGGATGGAGGATGGGGGTGTAATTTGTGCTGGGTGGGGGGATTTGGCAAGAGGGATATGTGCTAACACACCTGCTCCCCATTCACACCAGAGACCTTGTAACACTAACGAGTCACATGACACCGTGGGAAGGGAAAATGGCTAATTGGATCCCAGTTTAGACATTTTCACTTAGGGGGTGTCCTCACTTTTGTTGCGAGCGGTTTAGACATTAATGGCTGTGTGTTGAGTTATTTGTTATACAAGCTGTACACTCCTCCCCCCCCTGTACACTCCCCCCCTGTACACTCCTCCCCCCCCCCTGTACACTCCTCCCCCCCTGTACACTCCTCCCCCCCCTGTACACTCCCCCCCCCCCCCGTGTACACCACGCCCCCCCGTACACTCCCCCCCGTACACTCCCCCCCTGTACACTCCTCCCCAACCTGTACACTCCTCCCCCCCCCTGTACACTCCCTACACAACATTGTAGAAAAGTGTCATTTCTTCAGTGTTGTCACATGAAAAGATACAAGAAAAGATTTACAAACACGGGAGGGGTGTACTTACTTTTGTGAGATACCCTATGATTGCGGAGAAGGACCTTCCTCGACGCCCGCCCGTGTTTGCTTTGTACTTGAACCCTTCGCGTTGCGGTGGCGCGTCGGTCGAAACATTGGCAGTTATTGTATCTCTATAACCTTTCGCCGTATCACTTAATAGATCTTCCCGTCGGTGACACCGCGGGGGCGCCCTTCTTCCTTATCACCGCACCGCAGACCGCCGCGCCACGCGCCCCTCCGTTATCTCATCTCATAAAACGGCTATTTTTACTCTGAAAGACGCAGTCACCAAACGTGGCGCTTGAACCCCCCCCCCCCCTGAGCCCCCCCCTGAGGGTGACCGCACGCCCCCCCCCCCTGAGGGTGACCGCACGCCCCCCCCCCCCTGAGGGTGACCGCACGCCGAGGCGAAACCTTGTCACCAGCATTTCCTGTTTTTTCTTTTCCTGAATCCCAGAAAAGCAGCAAAATCAACTGGCAGCCGTCCAATGCTTACATCGCAAAGGGGGGGGGCAGGGGGGGCAAGGGGGCGCGAGACCTTTACCTTCTTTTTACATAAACTTTTTTATTAACATTTTAAAAAATAAAGGATATACAGTCCGCGCACGCGCGATGCACTTTTGCTGACTCTGCACGTGATCCTCATTACTGAGAACAATACGAGAGTCAGCAATACGCTTCACATTTCGCTGAGCGTTTCCTATTTAGGAAGGTTTTACCCCCCCCACCCCCTCCCATCCATGACCAGGCCATTATTTTGCCATATGGCACTGCGTCACTTTAACCACTTAAGCCCCCGGACCTTTATGCAACTAAAGGACCTTGCCCCTTTTTGCGATTTGGCGCTGCGTCGCTTTAACTGACAATTGCGTGGTCGTGCGACGTGGCTCCCAAACAAAATTGGTGTCCTTTTTTCCCACAAATAGAGCTTTCTTTTGGTGGTATTTGATCACCTCTGCGATTTATTTTTTATTTTTTTTGGCGCTATAAACAAAAATAGAGCGACAATTTTGAAAAAAAAAGCAATATTTTTAACTTTTTGCTATCGGAGCCGACGGCTCTAATCGGCTTCCAAATAGTTATCACGAGGTGTGCGTTCCCTGGTTAACACTGATGCGCGTCTCAGCCAATCGGGTTCACCAGGTCTGGTTACCGGTAACCTGATTGGCTGAAGCGTCATCGGGGGCAGGAGAAGAGAAGACATCGAGGGACAGTGGAGGGAGGATAGCTGACCGAGAAAGGTAAGTGCCGGGCGCGGGGGGCAATCTGGCAATTTTACAGGGCAAACTGGCGACAATTGATGGGCACAGTGGCTGCGTTTGATGACACAGTGGCGACAATTGATGGGCACAGTGGTGACAATTGATGGGCACAGTGGCGACATTAGATGGGCACAGTGGTGACAATTGATGGGCACAGTGGCGACATTAGATGGGCACAGTGGTGACAATTGATGGGCACAGTGGCGACAATTGATGGCACAGTGGCTGTGTTTGATGGCATGGCACAGTGGTGACAATTGATGGCACAGTGGTGACAATTGATGGCACAGTGGCGACATTAGATGGGCACAGTGGTGACAATTGATGGGCACAGTGGCGACTATTGATGGCACAGTGGCGACTATTGATGGCATAGCACAGTGGCAACAATTGATGGCATTAGATGGGCACAGTGGTGACAATTGATGGGCACAGTGGCGACTATTGATGGCACAGTGGCGACAATTGATGGCATAGCACAGTGGCAACAATTGATGGCACAGTGGCGGCATTAGATGGGCACAGTGGTGACAATTGATGGGCACAGTGGCTGTGTTTTATGTTAATGTTTGGTGACCCGACGTGATTGACGTTTTTAACGAACGCCGCATGCGCTGTCCGTGTACATATTCCAGTGTGCATTGCTCCAAAGTACGTCGCAAGGACGTATTGGTATCGACGTGAACGTAAATTACGTCCAGCCCCATTCACGGACGACTTGCGCAAACGACGTAAAATTTTCAAATATCGACGCGGGAACGACTGCCATACTTAACATTGGCTACGCCACCTAGGGGGGCAGCTTTATCTTTACGCGGCGTATCGCATACGGAAACAGCGTATCTTTACTGCGACGGGCGCGCGTACGTTCGTGAATCGGCGTATCTAGTCATTTACATATTCAACGGAATCGCCACCTAGCGGCCGGCATAAATATGCACCCTAAGATACGACGGCGTAGGAGACTTACGGCGCTCGTATCTTACCAGGATTTAAGCGTATCTGGTTTCCAGAATACGCTTAAATTTACGACGGCACAGATTTAGAGTTACGACGGCGTATCTACTGATACGCCGGCGTAACTCTCTATGAATCTGGCACAGTGGCTGCAATTTGTCTTTTGTTTTTCGGTTTTTCATTTGTTTGTGCCCCCCCCCCCCCAAAAAAAAAATTTGAGCACCAGCCACCACTGTAGGTGACACTGATGGGCGGCACTGGTAGGCGGCAGAGATGAGCAGACGGCTGCTCCAATCGGCACTCGTCACCGCAGATTTGGTTCCTCTATTTTCTTGGTGTTGGAAAATTTAGTAAATGAAATCTGATTTACAAAAACATTTAAAAAAAAAAAGAGAAAAGATGATTTTTATTGGAATGGATAAAGTGGGGGATCCTCCCGGCGCCGTGGCTTTGCGGCGGCGCCTTTCTTTTATTTTTTTAGATATATAGTCTCATTTTTATACATACACACATACATAACATTCTCATTTTCACACCATTTATAGATAAGAGAATTCCCGTCCTCCTTCTATTGTACATGAATCGCATCTGCGGAGCGATGTGCGATTTGTGAGGTTTTATCCCAGGAAGAGATCCGGGGAGGGGGGAGGGGAGGGGTGAGGACTTGATAACTCCAGGCATTGTTAGCGCTCTTCCTGCCTAACCCCGTATCCTGTATTCACTATACAAACATTCCACTGGCTGCATACAGCGACCCTCTGCGACTCCTTCACACTCATCTATATTTAATGCGTTTTTTTTGGGTTAGAATAAAAGTGGAACATAAAAAGCATGAAAAATGCATCCCTTTAAATCCTACAGAACTCGGGTGCTGCGGGTGGCGTGCGTTTTTTTTTTTTAAAGTACGGCATACTGCATGCTTGGTGCGCTTTCCAAAAACGCACCAAAAATGCATCTCTCATTGATTTCTATAGAAAACGCACCAAAAAACGCTTTAAAAAAAAAACATCCACTGTGCGTCTTTTGTGCTTTTTTTTTTACTCAATTACTTGTCCAAGTTTCTCAGGTGTGTGACTGGAGTCAGGCGTACAGAAAATGCAGCAAAAAGGCATCTAAAGTGTGACAAAAATGGATCTAAAATGTGACAAAAATGCATCTAAAATGTGATAAAAATGCATCTAAAATGTGATAAAAATGCATCTAAAATGCAGCGAAAATGCATCTAAAATGTGATAAAAATGCAGCAAAAATTATAAAATGCATCTAAAATGTGATAAAAATGCATCTAAAATGTGACAAAAATGCATCTAAAATGCACCGAAAATGCATCTAAAATGTGACAAAAATGCATCTAAAATGTGATAAAAATGCATCTAAAATGTGACAAAAATGCATCTAAATGTGACAAAAATGCATCTAAAATACAGCGAAAATGTGACGACAATGGATCTAAAATGTGACAAAAATGGATCTAAAACACATTAAAAAGTGCATCTAAAATGCAGTAAAAATGCATCTAAACATAGTAAAAATGCATCTAATACGCAGCAAAAATGCATCTAAAATGTGACAAAAATGCATCTAAAACGCAGTAAAAATGCATCTAAAATGTGACAAAAATGGATCTAAAACATAAAAAAATGCATCTAAAACGCAGCAAAATACATCTAAAATGTGATAAAAATGCAGCAAAAATGTATCTAAAATGCAGCAAAAATGCATCTAAAATGTGACAAAAATGCATCTAAATGTGGCAAAAATGCAGCGAAAATGTGACGACAATGGATCTAAAACACATTAAAAAGTGCATCTAAAATGTGACAAAAATGCATCTAAAACACAGTAAAAATGCATCTAAAATGTGACGACAATGGATCTAAAATGTGACAAAAATGGATCTAAAACACATAAAAAAAATGCATCTAAAATGCAGTAAAAATGCATCTAAAACGCAGCAAAAATACATCTAAAATGTGATAAAAATGCAGCAAAAATGTGACAAAAATGCATCTAAAATGTGATAAAAATGCATCTAAAACGCAGTAAAAATGCATCTAAAATGTGACAAAAAAGTATCTAAAGTGTGACAAAAATGCATCTAAATGTGGCAAAAATGTATCTAAAACACATTAAAAAATGTATCTAAAATGCAGTAAAAATGCATCTAAATTGTGATAAAAATGCAGCAAAAATGTATCTAAAATTTGATAAAATGTATCTAAAACGCAGCGAAAATGCATCTAAAATGTGACAACAATGTATCTAAAATGTGACAACAATGCATCTAGAAACTCAGCAAAAACGCATATGGATTAGTCTGGTGGTTTTTATCCTTAATGGAATGATGTGAGAGATCCCTAATACCAGATCTGTCACCTGAGCCTCACACCCCATTCACACTTGTGCAACTTGTCAATGCAACTTTAGACATCAGAGTCGCATGAAAGGTCTGTTTTCCAATGATAACCATTCATATAAATATGCGACTTAAAGCCGCAGTGACCTTACAGCAGTTCATGCAATAGTTTGGTCCAACTTTGGTGTAACTTCCGGGCCATAGACTTCAATATTAAACCCTCAGAAGTTGCATGAAAGTGGCACCTGAATGGCATGCAATGCAACCGTCGTCGTCCATTATCGCTGGTCAAAGTCGTATCCAAAGTTGCACTTAAAAGTCGCGTGACTTTGGCGTCATACAAGTGTGAAGGGAGTCTTACACCATAATTACACTTGCCATGCGACCTTGGCCATCAAAGTCGCATAACACATGGTTCCCCGTATTTTCCAATGTTAACCATCCGTATATGTGCGACTTCAGAGCAGTTCCTGCACTACTTTGGTCTGACTTTCATGCATAGACTTCAATGTTAACCCCTTAAAGTTGCACAAAAGTCGCACCTGAATGCGACAGTTGTCCATTATCGTTGGTCAAAGTCGCACGGTCATAGAAGTGTGAATAGAGTCTTAAAGTGAAGACTGAAGCCCCGACGAAGGGAGGGTCGGGCTCCTGAAACGCGTCATTTTTTTATTATTCCTTTGAGTATCTAATAACATATTATCTGCGATTATTTGATCGGTGTGCGTGTCGCTCTCACCACTGCTTTGCTCGACCCCTCCCCCATCCTAGCATCGCCGCAGTCTGATTCGGGAGAGCAGCCTAATCGAAACGCGTCAGACCAATCAATACGATTTCCTTTCACAATAAAACTGGATAACAAACATTTTCAAAGATCCAGCGACTCGGATGTACAAATATCTCCAAAATAAAAAAATAAAAAAATCTGCAATTTCTGACTCCAGCGACTACCACAAAGCAGACCCGTGCTGATTGGCTGCCGCTGCCGACAGCATCGAGGCCATTGGCTGGACAGGAGAGTCAGGCGATCGGAAATAGAAAAATGTAACATTTCAGGTTCAAAATGTATCGATCCGAACGTTTCCATTCACAAGAACATAAAAATTTAATTTCTAAGAAAATACGAAAAAGACAGAAAAACAAAATCCGAATTTAACAAAATAACGAGATTAACCAATCAAAATAAAACACATTGTCATGCACACGGCTCCCCCCCCCCCATATGTATCAGGGATCAGTAGGGAGGGACATTGTAGTTCAGGGATCAGTAGGGAGTTCAGGGATCAGTAGGGAGTGACATTGTAGTTCAGGGATCAGTAGGGAGGGACAATGTATGTAGATCAGGGATCAGTAGGGAGTGATATTGTATGTAGTTCAGGGATCAGTAGGGAGGGACATTGTATGTAGTTCAGGGATCAGTAGGGAGTGACATTGTAGTTCAGGGATCAGTAGGGAGTGACATTGTAGTTCAGGGATCAGTAGGGAGGGACATTGTATGTAGTTGAGGGATCAGTAGGGAGGGACATTGTATGTAGTTGAGGGATCAGTAGGGAGGGACATTGTATGTAGTTCAGGGATCAGTAGGGAGGGACATTGTATGTAGTTCAGGGATCAGTAGGGAGCGACATTGTATGTAGTTCAGGGATCAGTAGGGAGTGACATTGTATGTAGTTCAGGGATCAGTAGGGAGTCACATTGTAGTTCAGGGATCAGTAGGGAGTGATATTGTAGTTCAGGGATCAGTAGGGAGGGACATTGTATGTAGTTGAGGGATCAGTAGGGAGTGACATTGTAGTTCAGGGATCAGTAGGGAGTGACATTGTAGTTCAGGGATCAGTAGGGAGTGACATTGTAGTTCAGGGATCAGTAGGGAGTGACATTGTAGTTCAGGGATCAGTAGGGAGTGACATTGTAGTTCAGGGATCAGTAGGGAGTGAAATTGTAGTTCAGGGATCAGTAGGGAGTGACATTGTAGTTCAGGGATCAGGGAACAATGATTCTACGACAAAGTAAGGAAACTTGGATCCCTTTCTATGTGTCGGGTACGGGTTGATTTTCTCTCCTCTAGATCACGGGAAGTTCCCCAGTGAATGTCCATCTCTTGTGGCACTACAATTCCCAGCAAGCCTGGCCAGCCAAAGACCATCTATGGTCAGGGTAGGAAGGCATCCTGGGACTTGTAGTTCCACAGCAGCTGGCGGTCCACCGGTCGCCTTGACCTATGAAGGAAAGGGGCTCCAGGGATTGATCTCCTTCCATATACATCTGATCATCACACAGAGCCCTCCAAAGTCCCCTTCTCCTCGTGGGGTCACACAGAACCCCTCAGAGATGCCTCCTTGTTGTGGGGTCACACAGAACCCCTCAGAGATGCCTCCTTGTTGTGGGGTCACACAGAACCCCTCAGAGATGCCTCCTTGTTCTGGGGTCACCTAGAACCCCTCAAAGATGCCACCCTTCTTGTGGGGTCACACCGATCCCTCCAGAGATGCCTCTTCCTTGTTGGGTCACACAGAACCCCTCCAGAGATGCCTCCTTCTTTTGGGGTCACACAGAACCCCTCCAGAGATATCTCCTTGTTGTGGGGTCACACAGAACCCTCCAGAGATGCCTCCTCCTTATGGGGGTCACACAGAACCCCTCAGAGATGCCTCCTTGTTGTGGGGTCACACAGAACCCCTCAGAGATGCCTCCTTGTTGTGGGGTCACACAGAACCCCTCAGAGATGCCTCTTCCTTGTTGTGGGGTCACACAGAACCCTCCAAAGATGCCTTCTTGTTGTGGGGTCACACAGAACCCTCCAGAGATGCCTCCTTGTTGTGGGGTCACACAGAACCCTCCAGAGATGCCTCCTTGTTGTGGGGTCACACAGAACCCTCCAGAGATGCCTCCTTGTTGTGGGGTCACACAGAACCCTCCAGAGATGCCTCCTTGTTGTGGGGTCACACAGAACCCCTCTAGAGATGCCTCCTCCTTGTGGGGTCACACATTACCTACCCCCCCCCTCCCCCAAAGCCCCATTCTCAGTTCCTACCTGTCGGGGTCAGCCTCTGGCACCTCCTGGGGGGCACTCTGCACCTCCTGCTGCCCCGTCTCCTCTTCCTTGCCCACCTTCTCCTCCGTGCCGGCTTTGGGGGTCTCCTCGCTGGCCTGTAGCTGCTCGATGGTGTTGTGCTGGTGCCAGGACTGGACGGCTCGGTGGTGCTGGTGGACGGGGGTTGGCCCTGGCACGGGGGCCAGGATGTTGTGGACGGGGCTGTTGCCTTTCTTCAGCCCGTTCCTGTCCCGCGAGTGGCTCTTCAGCCTATTGTGGACGGGGGTCCCCCTGTGCTCATATCCTTCCTGCTGGAGGCATCCTCCCGAGCCCGGAGAACCCTGCGAAGGGTGGCTGAACCACCTCCAGCGCAGCCGGAGAATCTGCTTGACATCGAAGTCCTTCTTCCCGGAGACCGACATGGTCGCGACGCGCCAAGGAAAAAAAAAGAATACCTAGACGAGCCGGCGGCCGATTATTCCTCCTCCCGCTCGCCGCTCGGGATTATTTCAGCTCCTCTTCGCCTCTTGCATGAGGAGAGCAGCAGATTGTAGGAGCTCTGGCAGATTGCGAAGAAGCATGCCGCTTGCACCTCCAACCCATGCTAAGCTGCCACTGCCATCGCCGCCGCTAACAGTGGAGGTGGGAGAGCATTCTGCCCCGGGGGGGCGACTAAATCGGCTTATTAACAAGGAAAGTCGCTGCAAGAGACCCCCACCACCGACTGATCAATGACTGAGGAGCTCTCTTACCTAAGCTCAGCCGCACATGATCTCCTCCTGAGTGAGCCCCCCCACCACCCTCTGCAATTCACCGTGCAAGCCAAGCACGTCAGACCCCAGCAGGTCTTGCCGGCCAGTTTGGGGGGGGGCTGATTCCAAGGGATGGGGAGATAGATTGATCGTCATTCAGGAAAATTACCAAAAGCACAATTTTCATTTCTCAACCTGGATTTTGTTAATAGATAAAAATGTAAAAAAATAAATAAAGGCTACCCCCCCCCCCCCACACTAAAAAAATAAAGGCTCTAGAAGGGGAAGTGAAAAAAAAAAAATATGTAAAAAATATATATAAATAAAAATATATAAAACAAATATACAAATAAAAATATATATTAAAAAAATAGATAAGATATAGATAAAAATGTAAAAAATTAAAGGCACTCCCAATTCCCCCCCCCCCCACTCAAAAAAAAGAAATAAAAATATGTAAAAAATATATAAATACAAATATGTATAAAAAAATATATAAATAAATATATATATATATAAAAAAAATAGATAAGATATAGATAAAAATGTAAAACAAATAAAGGCACCCCCAATACCCCCCCCCCCCCACACTCAAAAACGGTTGTAGAAGGGGAAGTGAGAAAAAAAAACTGAAATAAAAATATGTAAAAAATATATAAATAAAAATATATATAAAAAAAATATATAAATAAAAATATATAAAATTAAAATATATATAAAAATATAGATAAGATATAGATAAAAATGTAACAAATTAAAGGCACCCCCAACATCCCCCCCCCCCCACTCAGAAATGCCCCCCCCCCCCAACTGTATTTCTCAACCTGGATTTTGTTACATTTTGCTAACCCCCCCATTTTAGTTATCAACCTGTTTTTTGTGACATTCTGCTAAATAATGCCCCCCATGTTATTCCATTTTGCTAAATGCCCCCCCCCCCCCGGACAAATACTTTAACCAATTCCGCATCTAGGGGTGTCCTCCCCTCTTGTCTTTTTATTATTATTAACAAAATATTTAATAAAATAAGATGTTTTACATTTTGCTCTCTCTCTCCTCTGTCTTTCATCACTCTTTATTTCTCTCCTCTTTCTCTCACTTATGTCTCTCTCCCTCCCCCTCTCTCTCTCCTCTCTCACCCCCCTTCTCTATTTTCTCTTGTCCCCCCCCCCCTTACTTCTGCTCTCTTTCTTCCTTTCTCTTGTTCTCATTCTCTCTCTCTCTATTTTCAATAGTTTTCTCTCTCCTTTCTCTCTTTGGCGCTTTCTCCACACCCCCCCCCTTCCTTTGTTACTTCTTCCCTCTAATCCTCTCTCTTGTTTTCATCCCTTCTTCCTCTCTCTTCTCGCTCTCTCTCCCTTCCTTTCTTTTTCTCACTCTTGTTCTTTCTCTCTCTTTTACTTATTCTCTCTCTTTTTGTTCTCTCCTTACTTTCTCTCTCGTTCCTCTCTTTTCATCTCTCTCTCTCTCTCTCTCTCTCTCTCTCTCTCTCTCTTCCTTTCTCTTTCTCACTTTTGTTCTCTCTTTCTCTCTCTCTTTTTCTCTCCCCACTCTCATTTCTGTCTCTCTCTCTTCCTCTCATTTCTTTATCTCTCTCTGTTTTGTCTTTTTTTTCTCTCTCTCTCTCTCCTTTATCCCTTTGGCTTTTTCTCTCCCCCCTCCCCTTTACTTCTGCTTTCTCCCTCCCATTCTCTCACCCCCTCTCTCTCTCTCTTCCTCCTCTGTCACTCTCATTCCCCTCTCTCACCCCTCTCTCTCTCTTCCTCCTTCTCTCTCACCCCCTCTCTCTCTCTCCCTCCTTTTCCTTCTCTCTCACCCCTTCTCTCTCACCCCCTCTCTCTCTCCCTTCCTCCTTTGTTTTCCTCTCGCTCTCTCTCCTTTTTTCTCCCCCCTCTCCCACGTTTGTTTCTCTCTCCCTATCTCTCATATCTCCCCCTCTCTCTCTCTACTTTTTCTTGTTTCTCACTCTCTCTTTTCTCTTTGGCTCTTCTCCGCTCTCTCTCTCCTCCTTTTAATTCTTGTCTCTCCCTTCCTCTCTTTTTCTCGCTCTTATTCTCAATCTCTCCCCCCCCTCTCCTCTCTCATCCCCTCTCTCTCTCTCTCCCTTCCCCCCTCTCCTCTCTCTGTTGCCCCCCCTCTACCTCTGCTCTCTTTCTTCCTCTCTCTTGTTCTCGTTCTCTCTCTCTCTCTATTTAATTTTTTTTTCCTCTCTGCTTTCTCTCATTGGCTCTTTCTCCCCCCCCCCCCCCCCCCCCCACTTTTCACTTCTTCTCTTTATTTCTCTCTCTTGTTTTCACTCTTTCTTCCTCTCTCTTCGCACTCTCTCTCCCTTCCTCTCTTTTTCCTTTTCTATCTCTTTTTCTCTCTCTCTCTCATTTCTCCCCCTCTTTCTCTCTACTTTTTCTTGTTTTTCACTCCCTCTTTTCAATTTGGCTTTTTCTCCCCCCCCCTTCAATTCTTATCTCTCACTTCCTTTCTTTTTCTCACTCTTATTCTCATTCTCTCTCTCACTTTCTCTCCCTCTTGCTCTCTCTCTCTCCCTCTCTTTCTCTCTCTCATCCCCCTCTCTCTCTCCCTCCCTCTCTCTCCCTCCTTCTCCTTCTCTCTCACCCCTCTCCCTCACCCCTCTCTCTCCCTCTCTCTCCCTCCTTCTCTCTCACCCCTCTCCCTCTCTCTCACCCCTCTCTCTCTCTCCCTCCTTCTCCTTCTCTCTCTCACCCCTCTCTCTCCCTCCTTCTCTCTCACCCCTCTCCCTCTCTCTCACCCCTCTCTCTCTCTCCCTCCTTCTCTCTCACCCCTCTCTCTCTCTCTCTCTCACCCCTCTCTCTCTCTCTCCCTCCTTCTCCTTCTCTCTCTCTCACCCCTCTCTCTCCCTCTCTCTCCCTCCTTCTCTCTTACCCCTCTCCCTCTCTCTCCCTCCTTCTCCTTCTCTCTCACCCCTCTCCCTCTCTCTCACCCCTCTCTCTCCCCCTCCTTCTCATTCTCTCTCACCCCTCTCCCTCTCTCTCACCCCTCTCTCTCTCTCCCTCTCTCCTACTCCTTCTCTCTCAACCCTCTCTCTCTCTCTCCCCCTCCCTTTTACTTCTTCTCTTTTCCTCTCCCTCTTTCTCTCTCTCTTTCCTCCTTCTCCCTCTCTCGTTCCTCTTTCCTATAGATGGAAACATAAATATCACACGTTCATCTCTCAGCACCGGGAGGTCACACGGGGACACCATGGAAAACAACTTTTTTTTTTTTTCCTGTACAATGAGTTTATTTTTCCTCCTATATCAACCCCCGCCATTTCCTCCCTGCAGGTTGGAGTTCCCCTACAATCCCATCCCCCGTCCTGTCACCTTCTATGGACGGCCATGTGAGGGGTGTCGGTGTAGAAGGAGCCGGGCCCCCAGCACCGGGAGGGACACGGAGGACCGCAGAGCTCCTCTCCCTTCTCATGGCGGATAAATGTTATTAAACAGAACATTTATGGATCATTCCGAATTAGACGGCGGCTCATTATTCCCGCCTTCGCTCTCTTTTCTTTACATCAATTTATTCTCTCCATCGATGTTCGAGACGATTTCAAGAGAAGACATTTATCTTAAAGGCCATTACATGGGGAGGGGGAGATGTAGAGTGTGATCTGTCTCTTAGAGGAACGCACTTCATAAACGCACAGAACTCACAGCTTGTTTATTTCTTCCTCAAGCCGCTTGATTTTTTTACTTTTTATATATCCAACGCGATCGGCTTCTGGAGGATCGGTTTCACCTACGACCCTATGGACCCGATATTGTATAGACATGGGGTCAGATCCACGTACCTTTGCGCCGGGCGCAGCGTATCTAAGATACACTACGCCGCCGTAACTTTATTCTTTTTTTTTTTCGAATCCTGAAAGAATTTGCGCCGTAAGTTAGGGTATCTTTGGCGGCGTAATGGCGCGGAATTCAAATGGATGTAATGGGGGCGTGTTTTATGTTAATACGTCGTGACCCGACGTAAACAAGGCTTTTTTTTAACTGCGCATGCGCCGTCCATGGGGGTATCCCAGTGCGCATGCCCAAAATTAACCCGGGAACCAGCCAATGCTTCCGACGGTGACGTCATTCTAGGCAAATCCCTATTCGCAAACGACTTACGCAAACGACGTAAAAAAATTCAAAATTGTACGCGGGAACGACGGCCATACTTAACATTGAGTACGCCTCATAACAGCAGCTTTAACTATACGCCGGAAAAAGCTGAACGCAAACGACGTAAACCAAATGCGACGGCCGCTCGTACGTTTGTGGATCGTGGTAAATAGCTAATTTGCATACTCGACGCGGAATTAGACGGAAACGCCACCTATCGGCCGCCGAAGGATTGCGGCTTAGATCCGACGGCGTACCAAGACGTACGCCTGTCGGATCTAGCCGAGATGCCGTCGGATCTTGTTTTGAGGATTCAAAACAAAGATACGACGCGGGAAATTTGAAATTTTGCGGCGTATAAATAGATACGCGGGCGTAATTTCTTTGTGGATCTGCTCCATGGAGATGTCCTTATGTCTTTTTTCTAGCCCCGATGAAGGGGGGTATTTTCAGACACTCCAAATGTGTTGGCAACTCTTTGGTTTTTGTCCTCCTGTCTTTTATTGCAATAAAGTTGTATTTGAACCCAGTGGCGGCTGGTGCTGAAGAGCCCAGTGGCAGTCCCAAGTCGCACAAGTTTGAAAGGGGCCTTAGGTATCAGCATCCCCCCCCCCCCCCCGAACCCTCATTCCATCCAGCGCTGTGCACGTCTGCAGCTCCTCTCTTCCCTCACTGGCTTTGCTGGGGCACAGGGAGCCATTGACACCATGAGACCTCCCTACATCAAGGCCCCATCAGTGCCCCCCCCCCATTACATCGGGGTTCCCATTACAGTCCCTCCTTACATTAGAGTCCCGATTAGAGTCCTCCTATAAATCAGGATCCCAATCAAAGTCTCATTATACATCAGGGTTCCCATCAGAGTCCGTCCATACTGTCATGGTCCCCATCAGAGCCCCCACTTACATCAGGGTCCCCATCAGAGCCCCCACTTACATCAGGGTCCCCATCAGAGCCCCCACTTACATCAGGGTCCCCATCAGAATCCCTCCATAATTTAGGATCCTCATCAAAGTCCCATCATACATCAGGGTTTCCATTAGAATCACTCCTTACATCAGAGTTTCCATCAGGGTCCCCTGTTACATCAGGGACCCCCTATACATTTAGGTCCCCACTTACAACAGGGTTCCCATCAGAGTCCCTCCATACTGTCAGGGTCCCCATCAGAGCCCCCACTTACATCAGGGTCCTCATCAGAGTCCCTCCATAATTTAGAATCCTCTTCAAAGTCCCATCATACATCAGGGTTCTCATCAGAATCACTCTTACATCAGAGTTTCCATCTGGGTCCCCTGTTGCATCAGGGACCCCCTATACATTTAGGTCCCCATCAAGATCCCCACTTACAACAGGGCTCCCGTCAGAGTCCCCTCTTACATCAGGGTCCCCGTCAGAGTCCCCTCTTACATCAGGGTCCCCGTCAGAGTCCCCTCTTACATCAGGGTCCCTATCAGAGTCCCTCCATAATTTAGAAACCTCATCAAAGTCCCTTCATACATCAGGGACCCCCTCTACATTTAGGTCCCCATCAAGGTCCCCTCTTACATCAGGGTCCCCATCAGACCCCCCCCCCCCCCACATAATTTAGGATCCTCATCAAACTCCCATCATGCATCAGGGTCCCAATCAGAGTCCCTCCATAATTTAGAATTCTCATCAAAGTCCCATCACACATCGAGGTTCCCATCAGAGTCCCTCCATACATCAGGGTTCCCATTAGTGTCCCCCTCTTACATCAGGGTTCCCATTAGTGTCTCCTCTTACATCAGGGTTCCCATTAGTGTCTCCTCTTACATCAGGGTTCCCATTAGTGTCTCCTCTTACATCAGGGTTCCCATTAGTGTCTCCTCTTACATCAGGGTCCCCATCAGAGTCCCTCCATAATTTAGAATATTTATCAAAGTCCCATCATACATCAGGGCCCCATCAGTGTCCCCCCCTTACATTGGGGTTCCCATTAGAGTCCCTCCTTACATTAGAGTCCCTATCAGAGTCCTCCCATACATCAGGATCCCCATCATAATCCCTCCTTACATCAGGGTTTCCATCAGGGTCCCCCTATAAATTTAGGTCCCCATCAGAACCCCCCCTCCCATAATTTAGGATACTGATCATACACCCATCATACATCAGGGTCCCAATCAGAGTGCCTCCATACATCAGGGTCCCAATCAGAGTCCCTCCATACATCAGGGTCCCAATCAGAGCCCCCAAGTACATCAGGGTTCCCATCAGAGTCCCTCCACAATTTAGAATTTTCATCAAAGTCCCATCATACATCAGGGTCCCATTTAGAGTCCCTCCATACGTCAGGGTCCCATTTAGAGTCCCTCCATACATCAGGGTCCCCATCAGAGTCCCTCCATAATTTAGGACCCTTGTCAAAGTCCCATCATACATCAGGGTTCCCATTAGTGTCCCCTCTTAATTTAGGATCCTCATCAAACTCCCCTCTTACATCAGGGTCTCCATCAGAGTCCCTCCATACATCAGGGTCCCAATCAGAGTCCCTCCATAATTTAGGACCCTCATCAAAGTCCCATCATACATCAGGGTTCCCATTAGTGTCCCCTCTATATTTAGTAGGGTTGTCCCGATACCACTTTTTTAGGACCCAGTACAAGTACCGATACTTTTTTTCATGTAGTCGCCGATACCGAATACCGATACTTTTTTTAAATGTCATGTGACAGTTTTCAAACCACAATACAGACTAAGGATATTTTCTTTAGAATTATGAAGAACTCTAACTCAAGACATTATAAAAGAATAAAAATGAGTAAAAATGAATAAAAATGTTTTATTTGCTTGTCACGCAGTAGTAAAAAACTCAAAGAATTTTCATAGAACATGTTGATAAATACAAAAAAAGTATTCTATTTAGGTATCGGGAGCATTTGCGCGAGTACGAGTACTCCCGCAAATACTCGGTATCGGTCCCGATACCGATACTAGTATCGGTATCTGGACAACCCTAATATTTAGGATCCTCATCAAACTCCCCTCTTACATCAGGGTCCCAATCAGAGTCCCTCCATACATCGGGGTCCCAATCAGAGTCCCTCCATACATCAGGGTCCCAATCAGAGTCCCTCTATAATTTAGAATCTTCATCAAAGTCCCATCATACATCAAGGTTCCCATCAGAGCCCCCACGTACATCAGGGTTCCCATCAGAGTCCCTCCATAATTTAGGATCCTCATCAAAGAGTCTCCTTACATCAGGGTTCCAATCGAGTCCCTCCATAATTTAGGATCCTCATCATAGTCCCTCCGTACATCAGGGTCCCAATCAGAGTCCCTCTTACATCAGAAGCAGGGTCCATAGGTGCACATTGGGGATACGTCATTGTCCCTAGCTGGGGGCTAGATACAATCTTGTAGCACGCCGGATGTGGCCCTTGGGCCGTAGTTTGGAGATCTCGGTTATAGAGGACCAGACACACCACTGGGGACTGAGACCTGAGCAGAAACGCCCTCACATTCCTCATCCTGGTCCCCAGACCGCCGCGCACTTAGGATATGTAAATCATTTTGAAAATAATCCGAGCAAAAATACTCAAATCTCCAAAAATATTCCTTGGGAGACGGCAGAGCCTGACACGTGTGGGACGTCAGAGCGAGCGCCTTTCCCGCGCACAGAGTGTCACATCGGCGGAATCAATCACCGGCGTATATTTAGACTCCACATCCAGAAGGCAGGGTGTTATTTTTGCTTCAGACGTCAGTGGCCGGAGGTGGCGGATTCGGGGCCCCGGATTATTTCATTAATGTACAGTGCGCCTGATCTATTTTCTAATCGCTCCCCCCCCCTCTCGCTCTCCCCCCCCCCCTCGCTCTCCTCTCTGGCTGCGTTTAGCGTGCGAGGTGCTCATTAGAAAAGCAAATCAGGTGAGATGGCAAATTTTAAGTTCATGAATTTTCCATGATTTGCCGGAAAAAAATCGGATACCGATCCCCCCCCCCGCGTCATGCCAGAAATTCAACCAGGTTTATCCCCCCCCCCCCCCCATAGTGACCTGGAAGAGCGATGGCAGGAAAAGGACCAAGAGGTCCATGGAGTCCGCCCCATTCTTATAGATCTATGTTTGTCCCAAGCATGTTTGATTCCACTTACTGACTGACTCCCTACCTCTGCGGCATGTGTCAGATGTATGTAACATGCCGGGGTCAGGTGTATGTAATGTATTGAGTGCAGGGGCTAGGTGTATGTAACATGCAGGGGCCAGGTTTATGTAATGTACTGAGTGCAGGGTCCAGGTGTATGTAACATGCAGGGGCCAGGTTTATGTAATGTACTGAGTGCAGGGGCCAGGTGTATGTAACATGCAGGGGCCAGGTTTATGTAATGTACTGAGTGCAGGGGCCAGGTGTATGTAACATGCAGGGGCCAGGTTTATGAAATGTACTGAGTGCAGGGGTCAGGTGTATGTAACTTGCAGGGGCCAAGTTTATGTAATGTACTGAGTGTAGGGGGCAGGTGCAGGGCCGCCATCAGGGGGGTACAGGCAGTACACCTGTAAGGGGCCCGGATGGCAACCCCCTTTAAAAAAAATATATATATATATTTTTTTAGGGGTCCAGAGGTCCCCAGATGGCAACTCCCCTTTTTTTTTATTTTTTATAAAAAAAAAAATGTTTTAATATATTTTTATGTTATTTTTTATTAAAGGGCCAATTTTATTAGAGGTCCGGAGGTCCCCAGGGACCGGGATGGCAACCCCCCTTTTTTTTATTTTTTATAAACAAAAATATATATTTTTTCTAATATATTTTTATTTATTTTTTATTAAAGGGCCATTTTTTTTTTTAGGGGTACGGGGGTCCCCAGGGGCCCGGAGATCCCCAGGGCCCCGGATGACAACCCCCCTTTTTTAATATATATATTTTTATTTCTTTTTATATATATATATTTTTTTTTAATTTTTATTTATTTTTATTTATATATATATATATATATATATATATATATATATATATATATATTTAGTATTATAAAAAGGGCCCAGAGGTCCCCAGGGCCCCAGATGGCAACCCCCCTTTTTTATGAAAAAAATGTTTTTTTTTAATATTTTATTTCTTTTTTTTCTTTTTCTTTTTTATATATTTTATATATATCAGGATTGCGCTACGTATTGAGTGGAGGGGTCAGGAGTGTATTATGCAGTGTGCAACATCTCATTTCCACCCCTCCTCCTGGGTTATGACCTCTGCACCCATCACTCTCCTCCCATCCCCCCACCTCTGCGCACATCTGCCTCCACAGCACCCCCCCCCCCCAAGTTTCCTCACATCTGTACTCTCTCTTACCTTCCTACCTGGAGCTGTCAGCAATCTCTGCCACTATACTGGGCTGACCGCACATGCGCTCAGCTAGCAAAAAAGCCGGCGTCGCTGGAGGGACTGGGGAGGCGAGAGAGAGGAGACGGGGGTAAGCAGGGGGTGAGCAGGGGGTGGAGGTGGAGGTGGAGACAGAGCAGAGGCAGAGACACAGCGGTGGCAGAGGCGAAGCTGAGGCGGGGTGGAGACAGAGCGGAGGCGGGGTGGAGACAGAGTGGAGGTGTAGAAAGAGTGGAGGCGTAGACAGAGCGGCGTCGGAGGCGAAGCTGAGGCGGGGATGGAGACAGAGCGGGGGTGGGCGCGGAGACAGAGCGGAGGCGTAGACAGAGTGGTGGCGGGGGCAAAGCTGAGGCAGGGTGTAGACAGAGTGGAGGCGTAGACAGAGTGGCGGCTGAGGCGGGGATGGAGACAGAGCGGGGGTGGAGGCAGAGACAGAGCGAAGGCGTAGACAGAATGGCGGCAGAGGCGAAGCTGAGGCGGGGATGGAGACAGAGCGGGGGTGGGCGCGGAGACAGAGCGGAGGCGTAGACAGAGTGGTGGCGGAGGCAAAGCTGAGGCAGGGTGTAGACAGAGTGGAGGCGTAGACAGAGTGGCGGCTGAGGCGGCGATGGAGACAGAGCGGGGGTGGAGGCAGAGACAGAGCGAAGGTGTAGACAGAGTGGCGGCAGAGGCGAAGCTGAGGCGGGGGTGGAGACAGAGCGGAGGCGGGGGGTGGAGGCGTAGACAGAGCGGCGTCGGAGGCGAAGCTGAGGCGGGGATTGAGACAGCGGGGGTGGAGGCAGGGACAGAGTGGAGGCGTAGACAGAGTGGCGGCTGAGGCGGGGATGGAGACAGAGCGATGGTGGAGGCGGAGACAGAGTGGCGGCGGAAAGCGAAGCTGAGGCGGGGGTGGAGACAGGGCGGGTGTGGAGGTGAAGACAGAGTGGAGGGCGAGACGTTTGCTCTTGTTCTCATGGAGACCGGCCACGCATACGCTAATACAAAGCTGCGCCACTCGTGGGACTGAGGAGGAGGATGTTTTCCCTTGTTGCCTGGGATACCTGCCAGAGAAAAACTAAGCGGTGAGAAAAGGAGGTAGTGGCCGGAGGCCGCTGTGCGGGCCACATGACAAGGCCTGGCGGGCCGGATTCAGCCCGTGGGCCTTGTATTTGCCACCTGTGCTCTACAGGAACCAAAAGGACCCAACCACTGGGAAGCCAATAGCCGACACCTGAAGAAGAGCCTTGAAGTAGAACCTTCCTCCATCTCCTGTACAGAGAAGAGAAACCTTGGGACAAGAATCTCACATGATCACCGATTTCGGTAAGTAGGGTGATTTTTTTCATGGCAGTGATTATTTAAGGGGTGTGTTTGGAGAGGGTAAAGGGTCGGAGGGGTCGTCCCTAGCTTTGGGATGATTCCCAGTGAACCTGCCATAAAGGTCCTTGCTCAGGTTCTTCCTGCTATCGGGTGACAACGCTCCGTCCCTGTCTCCCGGGTCTTGACCTGTGTTGTCACCCAGTTACATGGGCTTTGCTGCTGTGGATGTCGGCAGGAAATAACTGTGAAGAGCACAGAGCAGAAGTTTTCGTCGTCCTCTATGGAGGTGTGAGCATCCTAATAAAATTGACAGCCAGAGGGAAGAAGAATCACCGCAAACGGCAAAAATAATAAAATTCGGCAGAACCCTCGGAGGAGAATAGAAGTGCGTCTGGTGAACGTAGTCGTGAGAAAGGCGCCAAGAAAAAATACCTTGTGCTCTGGACCGTAATACAATTCTGTGTGGCTTGATTACTGTTTATAAATAGCTCAGAGGAGCAATAAAACGCATTGTGGCATCGGAGAAATGTTGGCGTTGTCAACTTAATCAATCAGCGGCAACCAAGGAATTCTATTACAGGATAAATAAATGAGAAGATTTACAGGAGACTTCAACAGATTCCTCAGTCCTACAACTACGATAAAGTGTATGGAGCTTCTAGACTTCCTGCACCATGACACCACCATGAGGAGCCTCCTCACCCCCCGTACTATGATCTGTATGGCGTATCCTCACCCCTCGTACCATGATACCACAATGAGGAGCCTCCTCACCCCTCGTACCATGATACCACAATGAGGAGCCTCCTCACCCCTCGTACCATGATACCACAATGAGGAGCCTCCTCACCCCTCGTACCATGATACCACAATGAGGAGCCTCCTCACCCCTCGTACTATGATACCACAATGAGGAGCCTCCTCTCCCCCCGTACCATGATACCACAATGAGGAGCCTCCTCACCCCTCGTACCATGACACCACAACGAGGAGCCTCCTCACCTCTCATACAATGATCTGTATGGCGTATCCTCACCCCTCGTACCATGATACCACAATGAGGAGCCTCCTCACCCCTCGTACTATGATACCACAATGATGAGCCTCCTCAACCCCCGTACTATGATCTGTATGGCGTCTCCTCACCCCTCGTACAATGATACCACAATGAGGAGCCTCCTCACCCCCCGTACTATGATACCACAATGAGGAGCCTCCTCACCCCCCGTACTATTATACCACAATGAGGAGCCTCCTCACCCCCCGTACTATGATACCACAATGAGGAGCCTCCTCACCCCCGTACTATGATACCACAATGAGGAGCCTCCTCACCCCCCGTTCATGATACCACAATGACCTGTATAGCGTCTCCTCACCCCCCGTTCCATGATACCACAATGAGGAGCCTCCTCACCCCTCGTACCATGAAACCACAATGAGGAGCCTCCTCACCCCCCGTACTATGATACTACAATGACCTGTATAGCGTCTCCTCACCCCTCGTACTATGATACCACAATGAGGAGCCTCCTCACCCCTCATACAATGATATCTGTATGGCGTCTCCTCACCCCCCCTACCATGATACCACAATGATCTGTATGGCGTCTCCTCAACCCCCGTACCATGATACCACAATGATCTGTATGGCGTCTCCTCAACCCCCGTACCATGATACCACTATGATCTGTATGGCGTCTTTTCACCCCCCGTACCATGATACCACAATGATCTGTATGGCGTCTCCTCACCCCCCGTACCATGATACCACAATGATCTGTATGGCGTCTCCTCACCCCCCGTACTATGATACCACAATGATCTGTATGGTGTCTCCTCACCCCCCGTACTATGATACCACAATGACCTGTATGGTGTCTCCTTGCGCCTCGTCCTATGATACCACAATGAGGAGCCTTTTTACCCCCCGTACCATTATACCACAATGATCTGTATGGCGTCTCCTCACCCCCCGTACTATGATACCACAATGATCTGTATGGAGTCTCCTCACTCCTCATACTATAATACCAAAATAATCAGTTTATTACAGTTTATTGTAATATGGGTATAGAGGAGGCTCCGTACAGTTTATTGTGTATAGAGGAGGCTCTGTTCAGTTTATTGAGTATGGAGGAGGCTCTGTACAGTTTAGTGTAGAATGAGTATAGAGGAGGCTCTGTACAGTTTATTGAGTATAGAGGAGGCTCCGTACAGTTTGAGTATAGAGGAGGCTCTGTACAGTTTATTGTAGTATAGAAGAGGCTCCGTACAGTTTAGTGTAGAATGAGTATAGAGGAGGCTTTGTACAGTTTATTGAGTATAGAGGAGGCTCTGTACAGTTTATTGAGTATAAAGGAGGCTCTGTACAGTTTAATGAAGAATGAGTATACAGGAGGCTCCGTACAGTTTATTGAGTATAGAGGAGGCTCCGTACAGTTTATTGAGTATAAAGGAGGCTCTGTACAGTTTAATGAAGAATGAGTATACAGGAGGCTCCGTACAGTTTATTGAGTATAGAGGAGGCTCCGTACAGTTTATTGAAGTATAGAGGAGGCTCCGTACAGTTTACTGTAGTATAGAGGAGGCTCCGTAAAGTTTATTGTAGTATAGAGGAGGCTCCGTACAGTTCATTGTAGTATAGAGGAGGCTCCGTACAGTTCATCGTAGTATAGAGGAGGCTCCGTACAGTTCATCGTAGTATAGAGGAGGCTCCGTACAGTTCATTGTAGTATAGAGGAGGCTCCGTACAGTTCATTGTAGTATAGAGGAGGCTCCGTACAGTTCATTGTAGTATAGAGGAGGCTCCGTACAGTTCATCGTAGTATAGAGGAGGCTCCGTACAGTTTATTGTAGTATAGAGGAGGCTCCGTACAGTTCATTGTAGTATAGAGGAGGCTCCGTACAAAGAGGCTCCGTACAGTTCATTGTAGTATAGAGGAGGCTCCGTACATGGCGTTTGTCTGAACTCGGTGACAACAATAGAAGGTTCCGCAGTCCCGGCCCCGCCGGCTGTATGTCTCTCCTATAAAATTATTAATGTATCTGCGGTTAGATGTATTATTTATCCGTCTTCATTCATTTATTATTTATCCTTTATTCTGAACGCCCGGTAGGACGCCACTTTTGTTCAGTTTTTTTCCCCTGTGTGTGTTTTTAAGTGGCGGCCCGCTCGGGGGGGATGTTCTCTGTGACACTCTAGTATAGAATGGTATTTTCTGGCGGTAATAATAGCCGGTCCGGCTCCCCTCGTTTTCTGTTCTTTGACAATGAATAATGCATGAGCCGGGCGCGCGGCGTGGCGTGGCGCGGACATTGTATTCTCTTCTGATCCCTCATCATTCTCTTCATTACACCTTCCAGGCTCTGCGCTCCCAGCCTCCCCCCCCCCACCTCGTAACAGTCAGCCGCCATCCTTAAATGAGATTACGGCAAAAAGGTAATCGCTTCTTCCCCGAAACATTCTAATTTGTTGGGCCGTGGAGGACCCTCGGCGCGAGCGACGCCGCTTTTTTCCTCCGTACTGCGGCAGGAAACGGTCACGCGACTCTGGAACCAGCTGCCGCCTTCATCTGCCTACGGGGGCTGCTTAGGAAAAAGGCCAGGGAGGACATTATTGCTGATTTTTCCAGGAGAAAATACCCAACAGTTTCACCTTTTTTTTTTTTTTTCGCGAAGAGGCAATTTTTCGGCTCGTTTTGCAGCAAAATCGATTTCCGCACGCGGCGCTCTGCGTTTCATAAAAACTGTCACCGCCGACATTTTTCTGAAGATTTACGGCACCATAAACTGGAGAACGTATACAGTATATACACTACATTGTCAAAAGTATTGGGACGCCTGCCTTTACACGCACATGAACTTTAACCACTTAAGACCCGGACAGGTAAAGGACCAGGCCCCTTTTTGCGATTCGGCAACCCCCCCCCATATAATAAATGGGACTTTAACAGCAACATAGTAAAATACACCGTAATTTTATTCATAGATATATACACATTTATAGATTCTCAAACCAATAAAAACTAATGATGATAATGGTGATGAATACCCATATGGAGTCCAGACGGCCCGATACGTTTCAGGACAGAATACGTCCCTTCGTCAGGGGCATTTGTCAGGAAGGGATCACATCAAAACGGTCATCATGAAAATTCGCTGCCAGACCAGTGGCGGCATCGTAAACAGACACCATCCATGTCCGAAGGACAGGGTTGTACCGGGTGGGTCCCCGCTCATCCACATAAGTCCAACAATATGGCACCAACAGAAAGCATGAATATCGCCCCTCCGTTTTCCCTGAGTATCTCCTTAGTGTGTGATCTATATAGAATCCACTTCCAGGATAAAACAGGGGACCGGCAGCGGCAACGGCGAAGGCATACTGTCAGGGCACTGCCCTTTACAGTCACATTTCCCCAGTTGGCTCTGCTCCATTGTGAGTCCAGCTCTTTGCCTCTGAGCCACTGCTCAAGTATTACTTTGCTTGCTGTCCCTTGGAGCCTGGTGCTGAACCTATGTTACTTTGGACCAATCAGTGGCCAGTGCGGCCTATTTAAGCCAGCCCCTTCCCCTTTGCTAATTGCTGGTTCGTTGTCAGCTTTACCCTGTGAGAGAACCTTGGAAACCTGTATACCCAGACCTGCTTGACCCGGATTGGACCTTGACTATTCTCTGCCATCTCCTACACTTGACCCCTGCCTGCTTATCGGATTTGCTGTTGTCTCCTGCCCCTTGACCTTGGCTTGCTCTCACGGACTTCCTCTGATCTCTCCAACTCCTGACCCACGGCCTGTGACCCGGATTTGCCTTTGTTTCCTGTTGGTCCCTTCTGGACTTACCTGCCTGTTCCTGCCTGATCAACGACTGTCTCCAGTCCTCTGCACCTGCCCTGTTTTCGTCAGCTGCACCAAGTCTGCCTACCAGTTCCCGGCACAGGTGCCTCCTTGTGCCGTCCCTCCTCTGTTCTAACTCCAGGGAGTGGTCTGCACAGGGTCGCAAAGGTGAGCCGCCCTCAGCATCTCGGCCTCGGTGAGTACTTACCTTAACGGTCCTGACACATACACATGAATGTCAACCCTCAGGCTCCCTCCTATGTCACTTTGGGATATGATCTCAGTTGGATCTATTTCCACAATAGAGTAGGGGACAGAGGAAGGGTCCTCCAGATTCAAATTCTGGGGAATTGATGCTGGTCTCTGCCGTCCAGTGCACAACTCTGTCCTTCGGACGTAGGAGGTGTCTGTTCGCGATGCAAGTGCCGCAACTGGTCTGGCAGGGAATTTTCATGATGATCGTTTTGGTGTGATCCCTTCCTGACAAATTCCCCTGACGAAGGGACATATTCTGTCCTGAAACGTGTCAGCCCTTCTGGACTCCATATGGGAATTCATCACCATTATCATCATTGGCCTGGATTCAAGAAGCAATTGCGCCTGTGTAACCATAGTTACACAGCGCAATTGCTTACTTGCCCCGGCGTAAAGAATGCTCCTGATTCAGGAACCTCGTTACGCCGACTGCAGCCTAAGATATGCGCGGCATAAGGCTCTTATGCCCGCATATCTTAGGCTGCATTCTTTCGATGGCCGCTAGGTGGCGTTCCAGTTGTGCTCAGCGTATAGTATGCAAATTGCATACTAACGCCGATTCACAACGTTACGCGAGCCCTGCGTACGCAGTTTACGTCGTTTCCATACGGCGGTTTTCGCGTAAGGCTGCCCCTATTAGCAGGGGCAGCCAATGTTACGTATACCCGTCGTTCCCGCGTTGCGAAATTTGAAATTTATGTAGTTTGCGTAAGTAATTCGTGAATGGCGCTGGACGCCATTCACGTTCACTTTGAAGCAAATGACGTCCTTGCGACGTCATTTGCCGCAATGAACGTCGGGAAAGTTTCCCGGCGGAGCATGCGCACTACGATCGGCGCGGGAACGCGCCTAATTTAAATGATTCCCGCCCCCTACGAGATCATTTAAATTGCGCGCGCTTGCGCCGGGCATTTTGCCGGCGCGCCCACGCAATTTACGGAGCTACTGCTCCGTGAATCAAGGGCAGGGCAGTAAATTTGCGGGGGCGCAGGGCAAAAACGTTGCTCTGCGCCTCCGCAAAAAAAGCGCAAATGTACCTGAATCTACCCCATTGTTTTTATTGGTTTGAGAATCGATAATCTATACATGTGTATATATCTTTGAATAAAATTACAGTGTATTTAATCCATACTCTGTTGCCGTTAAAGTCCCATTTATTATATAGGGGGGTACCTCCTTCTGATCTATTTATTTGGGTGGGGTTAGGTGATAGGGGTTCTTCTGTGCCACCTGGAGGGCTGTTTGGTTGGACGTGTGTTGTGCTGCCCCGGGCTGCTATGCTGGAGTTTGGGCCTATCCCGGGCACATCTGGCTGCTAGGCTGTCTGAGGGCCAATCCAGAAGCAAGAGAGCAGCGCAGGGTTGGGATTGCGGCTTGCGGTCCAACCAGAAGTGACGGTTCTCCCGGCCAGAGAACTTGTGGTGGTCGGAGGTAGAAGTGAAGCTTAAAAAATAACAAAACAGTAAAGTTAGCCCAATTTTTTTGTATAATGTGAAAGATGAAGTTACGCTGAGTAAATAGATACCTAACATGTCACTCTTTAAAATTGCGCACACTCATGGAATGGCGCCAAACTTCGTTACTTAAAAATCTCCAATCAGCGACGCTTTAACATTTTTTACAGGTTACTATTTTCGAGTTACAGAGGAGGTCCAGTGCTAGAATTGTTGCACACGCTCTAACACACGTGAGGATATGTCACATGTGGGGTTTGGACGGTGTTTACATATGTGGGCGGGACTTGCATGCATGTTCGCTTCTGCGCGCGAAATAACGGGGACAGGGGCGTTTTGAAAAAACTATTTTTTGAATTTTATTTTTATTTTACTTATTTTTTTTTTTTTTTACTTACTTTTTTTTGATTTTTTTTTTTTGATCACTTTTATTCCTATTACAAGGAATGTAAACATCCCTTGTAATGGGAATCAGTGTGACAGGTCCTCTTTATGGAGAGATGTGGAGTCAATAAGACCCCCACATCTCTCTTCCAGGCTTACAAGCATTAGATCGGTGAAAAAAAATTACCGATCTAATGCCGACAGCCGCGATTGCAGCTTTGTTTACTTTCGGGTACCGGGTGTGACGTCATAATATCGCGCCCGGACCTCCGACGCTCATAGAGATGACTGGTGACCATCAGGTCATCAGTCATCTCTATGCATTCCAGGCAGTGCCGACCTATTCGCTCTCTGGGCCCCCGATGGCATGGGAGAGCCCGGATAAGCACCGGATGGCGGCGGGAGGGGGGGAATGTCCCCTCCCGCTGCCTATAAGAACGATCGAGTGGCGGAACTGCCGCTTTGATCGTTCTTATCGTGCACAGAATCGGTGGCTGAAGACGGCGATATCTGAATGATGCCTGTAGCTGCACCCATCATTCAGATATCACTGCATAAAGTGGAGGGACGTCATATGACGTCCTCCCGTGGACAAGTGGCGGCCCCCAGATTCTGCTCTTTAATAACTAAGGGGCGGGGGCCATCTGGTGATGTCACTTGGTGAACCCGCCCCCTTGTGACGTCATTGACTGAGGGCATGCTGGGTCATTGACGTCACAAGGGGTGGTGTCACCGATATTCACTTGTTGTTAGAGATGCTGGTGGCCCCGCTCCTGAGTCAGGGCTCTTAACGCTACCTGAGCACATCAGCGTTAAGGTCCCCCGTTCTTCAAAATTGCATTGGGCAAGTCAGGCGGCCGCGAGGCCCCTGTGAGTTCGAGGCCTCAGGCGCCCGCCTAATTAAAGAGCCGCCTCTGCAGAAGGATCTCAGCTGTCCCTGGCTCTGGAGGTTCTCATTAGACTAAAGGAGGCCTGGGACCTCGCTACACATACAAAGATTGTCAGCTTCTCTGCCAAAAAAAGTCTAAAAGCAAAATCATCACCAGTGAATGTTCCAACCCCGGAGTGCCCCTTTATTTCTTCTGCAGGGAATACGCGGCGGCGTTAGCGCGGCAAAGTGCCATTAAGATTAATGGAACGGGAACGCCGCTATTGGGTCCTTAGAACCGCGTGTGATTAATCGGTCCGGGGCTTGCTCCCTTTTTTTTCCTCTCCTCCTGAACACATTTCTTGCCAGCAGATGGTTCGTTAAATCGGAATTTACATTTTTATGTATGAGAATTTATATATTATTGCGGCGTGTTATCTCCCAGCGCTGCCAGGGGTTGTATATCACGCCGCAGCTTTGCTGTAAGTCAGCACATTGTCAGCTCACAAAGTCGCGTTATTTGTATATTGAACTGTCGGGGGAGGGGGAGGGTTCAATTCATATTGTATAAGGTGACAGTGTATAGATGTGAGGAATGGCAGGGGAATGACTTTCCTGATCCTTCTTGTCACTCCTGGAGATAAAAAACTAGAACTATACTTGGATGGATTTTGCCTCTAGTGGGCCCTGAACAGGCCGCCCCTCTTCCCCTCCCCCCACTCCGAGCGCTTAGGGCCTCCCCTGTACTGCCTTTTCTCATCACACAATGTATATCACTGGTTGCCTCTTCTTTTTGCGCCTTCAAAATCAATTACCGTATTTATCGGCGTATACCGCGCACTTTTTCCCCCTTAAAATCAGGGGGAAATAGTGGGTGCGCGATATACACCAATATTGCTGTTCCCGGGCGCCGCCGAAATAGACCGAGCCGAGTGTACTCTGCACTCGGCTAGGCTCGGCCACGCTCGACTCCGCCCGCAGCCACGCGAGAGGAGCCGTGTCAGGAAGGGCATGCCAGTACCCAAAATGGCGGCCATAGAGGTCGACCTGTGACCTCGGCTTCCACGAGCGTGCCGTTGACTCATCAGCGATCCTGCCAGGCACTCGTGCGACTTTGCACTCTTCAGCCTCCTGTCCACTCTATCAGGAGCTCGGAGTCAGAGCTGCAAGGGAGGCCATCCTCCGCACATCAGGCTCTACCGCCAGGGTCGAGAGGAGCCAAGCGCCGCAGCGTAGAGCCGAGCGTACTGCGCACTCGGCTAGGCCACGCGAGAGGAGCCGAACACACAGGAAATCCGGCTCCTCTCGGCGCCAAATCCAAAAAAAAACACCGCTGCAACCCCAAGCAAGGTGCGGATGGACTGGACGGACCTCGCGAGGAAGCCGCAGACGGACACCTCCAAAGCCGCAGACGGACACCCACAAGGGTGGACGGACCCCACGCAAGGAAGCCGCAGACGGACGCCGGACAAGGCCGCCGATGGACGCAGGGCAAAAATGTCAGTTTTTTTTCCCTAAAAATACATTCCTAAGTTTGGGGTGCGCGGTATACACCGGCGCGCGGTATACCCCGATAAATACGGTAGCTACTGCAATCCATTAAATTCTCTCATTTTTCAAATTTTTAAAAATTCAAGTCAGATTTCATAGAGCACCTTACAGGGCGACTGGGAGTGTACTTCCTTTACCACTTAACCACTTCCATACTATTCTGGCACTTCTGTCCTTCGTGTAAAAATCATAATTTTTTTACTAGAAAATTACTCATAACTCCCAAACATTATATATATTTTTTTTAGCAGGCACCCAAGGGAATAAAATGGCGGCCATTGCAACTTTTTATCTCGCACGGTATTTGCCTAATAATTTTTCAAAACATAAAAACATAACCCAATTTGTTTGCATAATGTGAAAGATGATGTTACGCCGAATAAATAGATACTTAACATGTCACACTTTAAAATTGCGCACGCTCATGGAATGGCGCCAAACTTCGGTACTTAAAAATCTCCATAGGCGACGGTTTACATTTTTTTTTTTACAGGTTACCAGTTTAGAGTTACAGAGGAGATCTAGTGCTAGAATTATAACTCTCGCTCTAAAGATCGCGGTGATACCTCACATGTGTGATTTGAACACCGTTTACATATGCGGATGCGACCGATGTATGCATTTGCAGGACAGGGCGCTTTAATTTTTTTTATTTTTTATTTTTACAATGTCCCTTTAAAAAAAAAAAAAAGCATGACAGGTCCTCATTAATGTGAGAGTTTTGGGGTCAAAAAGCATCTCACATCTCATATTCACACTAAAATGTAATAATAATAAAAAAAAATCCCCTTTAAGACCATTGGGCGGAAGTGACGTTTGACATCACTTCCGTCATCCAATGGTATGGAGCCAAGTGGGGGTGGGCCATCATTCCCTCACTCGACTTCATGAGGGGAGAGGATCGGATCGTCTCCGCCGCTACCGACGGGTCCGGTAAGTGGCGGAGACGACCGGAAACGTGGCGGGAGGGGTGTGAGCACCTCTCCCGCCACCGATAAAAGTGACCTTGTGGCAAAAATCCGCCGCAGAGACCACCTTTATCGTATATCGGATCGCCCTGCTGTTTTAAAAAAATCCTGGAGTTATGGCGGGATTTTTTTATCTAACTTATGAGTACCGTATTTATCACGGTATAACGCGCTCCCGCGTATACCGCGCACCCCTAAAGTTACCCCGAATCCTGTGGAAAAAACGTTTTTTTTGTACTTACAGTTTTGGTGTCTTGCGCGGCGTCCATCGGCGGCCTCGTTGGGTCCGGCGTCCGTCTGCGGCTTTGGGTGTCCTCTTCGTCGGGTCCGGCGTCCGTCTGCGGCTTCGGGTGTCCTCTTCGTCGGGTCCGGCGTCCTTCTGCGGTGTCCTCGCGTCCTCCCCGCTCGTTTCCCGCGCCGAGTTTGAATACTGCACCGACATATACCGAGCGCAGTGCACTCGTGTATCGTCAGGCAGACTCGGCAACTCTCGCGCTGACGTCCTGTACGCTCAGGACGTCAGCGCGAGAGGCGCCGAGACTGCCCGAAGATACACGAGTGTACTGCGCTCGGTATATGCCGGCGCAGTATTCAGACTCGTGGCGGGAAAGCGGGTATCGGCGTATACCGCGCACCCACGATTTTGCCCTGATTTTCAGGGCAAAATAGTGCGCGGTATACGCCGATAAATACGGTATGTTATCACTGTTAAAACCCTTATCACTGAGAGCTGGAAAGACAGCTAAGTTTGATCGTTTCTGGTAACCGTGGTCCTTATTAGTTAATTCTAAGCATTGATATTGCACTGCTTTAAGTGACGGCGGGCTATTCTGCATAGACCTTTGATCCTTTGTTTCTTTCTATTGTGACTTGATGTATTTTATACAGTGTTTTTCGTACATTATGTTCTGTTGTGCTCTACTTTCTCTCATTTGTACTCATGTTTAAAACCTAATAAAAATCCATTAAAAGAAAATAAAGGAATTGACAGAAACCTGTGTACTGTTCTGGGTGCTCTCTTGTTTAAGGGGGCTTCCAGATTCTGATAAGCCACCCGACCGCAGACCCCCACAACCGACAGACACAGGGTTGTCGGGAAGAGGCCCTTGTCCCCATCGATATGGAATCAAGGTGCTTTGGGGTGGGACCCCAAAGAACCCACCCGTAGGGTGACCACATTTCCAAACTGCCATTCAGGGACACACCTCCTCTCTCACCTTCCCCCAAAAAAGGTGAGGGGGCGGGGGGGAAATGCAGTCTCGGGGGTTGATGGGGAATTTGGTGGTGGGTTATTTCTCAGGTGAATGTGCCGCTTGCCACCAGATGCAGTGCCGCTGTCACTCCCTTTGCATGAGCCACGTGCGTAGAAAGAAAGGAGTGGCATCACTATCTGGAGCAAGGGTCAAGTCCTGGGGAAAAAAGTGTGGGAACTCCCACCCAAGATCCACTCCCCCACCAAAAAAATAAAAATGGTACGCTCATATGCATAATTACTAAACCGCATGTTTTTTTTGTTTTTTTTTCGATCCACTGTACTTTAGTAATCTTTTATGTTACTGGCCGCTTCCTGTATATGGATTCATCGGGTAGTGTGCGGGTTTTCCGTCACTTCCTCGTTGCCACAATGTCTCCTGGGAGCTTTTATCATTGTTCCCAGGAGACATTGCGGAGGTTTGCCGCCAGTTATGGCGGGATTTAGAAAGAAGCATGTTCTTTCTAAATCCCGCCATAACTCGCGGCAGACCTCCGCTATGTCTCCTGGGAACAATGAGAAAAAAAGTTCCCAGGAGACATTGCGGCATCGAGGAAGTGGCGGAATACCCGCACACTACCCGATGAATCCACATACAGGAAGCGGCCAGTAAGGAGGAGGTGCCGAGGTGCGTGATGACAGCAGTGCTTGCACTAGGCGCAGGTCTCATTGTCTGAGAGTAACAACCAGTTCCGGAAATGTAGTTATTAGTTAGTAAGGGGTGGCTGCGTCCTCCATTTAATTTCCGGACATTGTATTGTCCCATAATGAAGGTGCCCGGGACCTGGGACAGACATGTCATTTGTGGGACAGTCCCGGGCAATCCGGGACATGTGGGCACCCTACCCGCCCCCCCATGTTGAGGGCAAGTGGCCTGGTATGGTTCATGGCATGCCAAGCTGCATGGTCGAATAAGGCCCTGGTATGGACTGGGTGGGAACCCCATGCAGTTTTTCTCTCTTTTTTTATTTTATTTAAATAGTCAGATGCTGGCATTTGCAACCATTCGGACTTATTGAAGAGCACATATGATGATAAATCAATGTCCTCAGTCACTTTCGGCCTGGGGGGGGTCTTGTCAGGTAGGCTGTACGGGGCCCCATGACTTCTAACAGCAGCCCCGGGTACGGCACATGCAATCCTCACATTGACCTTACATTGGACCAATGTAACAATGCAATACAATCCTGCTCTGCAATTCTGTTCTAACACTTATTGGAAATGCCTTCCTAAACATTTCCCCATTTCCATATAAATTGAGATCGCCGTGTCTTTGCCTGACAGCGCCGGTCACTACGATGAATGAATAGAAGACATCAATCTCTCTGCGGAGGTATTTGTGACCTCCTAAAATAGCGAATATTGGAAAGCTTTGCTGGCAGAGCCACCAAACGTTCATGGCGGACCTCCCCGATTTCCTGTTATCTTCTTCTCTTCCGCCGCCTTCCAGCCTAGCTACCAAATAAATAAAAAACAACAAGCGTGTCCTGGAATTTTCAAAAAAGAGCCAAATATCCGCCGTCTAATTGATTTCGCTCCTGACGTCCCAGGCACAGCGCCGTCCAAAAACCGACCTGTGAATACTGCGCGGTGGCCTGCCAGCTGTTGATCGGTCTCGCTGCCAGCGGCACGTTGAGGCTCGCTGTAAGCGTGATAAGAAGAAGAATCGAGCAGCCTCAAGCCGTCCTTCATCCCCCCCCACCCCACCCCACAGGGGACAGTCCGAGCCTGCTAGCGACGGGGCTCCTCGCTTACAATTGTCCGATCTCTTGGGATGTTTTGGGACGACTGATAAAAACACAAGATTAGTTTATCATGTCAACGTTTTGTTTTGTTTTTTTGTTCTAAGACGGAAACCGTCTCTCGTCCCTGGCGAGGTAAACAGCCGACTTTGTAGTCGTTTTGTTTATTTAACGTCTGGAAATAGAAGCGGAGGGAATTGGTGAAAACTCAAGTACGCTTTTCCTTCTTCTTTTCTGTCAAAATATTTTTGCTATGATGCTTTGTGTGTTGCGAGCTCGTTGTTTGGAGAACTTGCTAAAAGCATCTAGGAAAAAAAAGGAAGATTCTACGACCTCATGGTGATGCCGAAAAGCATCTAAAAAACAGGTAGATTCTACGACCTCCTGGTGATGCCGAACAGCATCTAAAAAACAGGTAGATTCTACGACCTCCTGGTGATGCCGAAAAGCATCTAAAAAAAAGGAAGATTCTACGACCTCCTGGTGATGCTGAAAAGCATCTAAAAAACAGGAAGATTCTTTGACCTCCTGGTGATGCCGAAAAGCATCTAAAAAAAAAAAGGAAGATTCTACAACCTCCTAGTGATGCCGAAAAGCATCTAAAAAAAGGAAGATTCTACGACCTCCTGGTGATGCCGAAAAGCATCTAAAAAAAGGTAGATTCTACGACCTCCTGGTGTTGCCGACAGCAGAGAGGACCTCTCCTGGGTAGCGAAGATTCTCTGTAAATTTTGTTATATATTTATAAATAAAATACTCAAATTAACCACTTTCTAACCGACGCACGTATATAAACGTCCTGCCAGCAAGTGATTATTACAAGATGAACTCGACCTTGGTAGCGTTCTTTTCAGCCAGCGCTCAGCTGATTTGTAAAAGCGATCTTGGTGGCTTTACAGCTGCCCAATCACTTATACCGGCGCTTTAAAGTCCACCCCCTACTGAAGCTGCTCATGATGATTCCTGGGCTCCCGATTTTCCAAGGAGCCTAGGGCTGCGGGTAAGTGACCTTGGTAGCTTTCTTTTTAGCCAGCGTTCAACTGTTTTTAATGGTGATCTGGGTTGCTTTACAGCCACCCAATCACTTATACCGGCTCTTTGAAGTCCTCCCCCCTCCTGCAGCTGCTCATGATGATTCCTGGGCTCCCATTCTTCCGAGGGGTCTAGAGACGCAGGTAAGTGACCTTGGTAGCGTTCTTTTTACCCAGTGCTCAGCTGCTTTTAAAGGTGATCTGGGTGACTTTACAGCCACCCAATCACGTAAATATGCTCTTTGAAGTCCACCTCCCTCTAGATGATTCCTGGGCTCCCATTCTTCCAAGAAGGCTAGGGCTGCGGGTAAGTGACCTTGGTAGCATTCTTTTCAGCCAACGCTCAACTGTTTTTAATGGTGGTCTGGGTGGCTTTACAGCCACCCAATCACTTATACCAGCGCTTTGAAGTCCACCCCCCTCGTGCAGCTGCTCATGATGATTCCTGGGTTCCCATTCTTGCGATGATGATCGTTTAGATTGAAACATGTCGGGAATTTGCTGACAATACTGCTCTTTGTTACATGCCTGTTACCAATGCTGAAAATGTGATTGTAACCCATTTTTTTTTATTTTGCTATCAAGTAAACTTTTAAACGGATTTACACTATGTGCATTTTTGCCTTCTTTTTTCTAACTTCCGTTATATTGAGTGTCTGAACCTCCATATGGACCCAAGTCTACAACCTAATACAAGGTGTTTCTGAAACGACTTTCACCTGATCCTGTGTTGGACTTCACCTCCTCGCTGGTATCATCAACTTTAAAGCGTAAATGACCCATTAGGTATATGCCTATTTTGGGTCCACAGCTTCTGGTAAGCCTCCATTCATTTCGGTGCTGGATTTATACATCTTGTTTACCTATGAAGATTTATTATCATTTCTTTATTGAACTTTTTTTGCACATTTATCCACTGTGAATTGAACTTTGAGGATTCATTTATTATTAATAATTTTTTCACAGTTTTTGTTTATGGACTACTTTAATGTGTTTCATATGGACACTTTTCAATGATTGGCTAATTATTAATATACCCAATCCTTCTTCCCACTTATAATTAGCGCTACACTTTATGTTTTATTTTGTTTGTTTTTCGGAATTGATCTATTCCGTGGTGTTGGCTGCATTTTATAAGTTTTCTATAGTAGCGCGGTGTTTATCTATACTTCCAGTATAGTTATTTTCCAACCATTCTTGCAAGGAGCCTAGGGCTGCAGATAAGTGACCTTGGTAGCGTTCTTTTCACCTAGCGTTCAGCTGTTTTATAAAAGCGATCTAGGTGGCTTTACAGCCACCCAATAACTTATACTGGTTTTTTGAACCCCCCCCTCCTGCAGCTGCTCATGATGTTTCTGTAATGAGAGTCACTTTGGGTGGGTGGGTGGTGGAACCCAGATTATCTTGGAGAGCACTGGAAGCTCCAGGTCCAGCTCCCATAGCCTCTCCTATGTGTAAGTCACTCTGTGTCCATTTGGGGCACAGAATGATCGAGAACCCCAGTCTGATCTGTACTCCTGAATGAATGGAAGCAAGCAAGCATTCATTAATGGGCGCTGGTAGGCTTCATTTGATGGCCGCTGGTGAGGCTGCATTTGATGGCCGCTGGTGGAGCTGCATTTGATGGGCACTGATAGGCTGCATTGATGGGTGCTTATAGGCTGCATTGATGGGCACTGGTAGGCTGCATTGATGGGCGCTTGTGAGGCTGCATTGATGGGCGCTTGTGGGGCTGCATTGATGGCCGCTGGTGAGGCTGCATTTGATGGGCGCTGGTAGGCTGCATTGATGGGCGCTTGTGGGGCTGCATTTGATGGGCGTTTTGTTAAAAGGGTAGGGGTATACATGGCAGGGTAAAAAGGGTGGGGTCGGGGGTGGAGCCAGGGTGGGCAGCACAATGAGGTTTCGCCTAGGGCAGTGATTCTCAACCTCTCTACTGCCGTGACCCCTTGATAAAATTTTCCAAGTTGTAGGGACCCCTAACAATAAAATTATGGAATGGGATGAGTGGCGGTGCTGGCGGGGAGTTGGGATGAGTGGCAGTGCTGGTGGGGGGGTGGGATCAATGGCAGTTCTGGGGGGAGTTCTGTTCGGCCAACTTAAGTGCTCTTGATCAAGGTCATCTGCTAATCTGAGAACTGTAGTGGGGACTTTTAATGGCAACTCTAATCACAGGTAGTGTTACTCACTGTGTCTCGCAGCAGTGACACCTATGCCAAAATCAGGATATAGGGTCTCCTCTGGCTCCTCCCACTTCACATTCCTCACCAGTCAGCTGACCTCTAGTCTCTCCCCCCACCCATGCCGTGAACTGAATGGGCGGCTGCAAAGAGGCAGAGTGCGGCGGCCGCGGGCTCCAGGAACAGCCCTGCTGGGCAGCCGCAAAAAGGATGGGAGAGCGGTGCGGGCTTCAGGAACAGCCCAGGATTTGGTGACCCCTGGCAAATTGTAATTTGACCCCCAGGTTAAGAACCACTGGCCTAGGGTGTCAAAAATCCTTGCACCAGCCCTGCCTGGGATTCCACGCCCCTGAGGAGCCAAAGAGGACTTATAAAAAAGTCCATGCCGGTATTACCATGCGCCCATATTAATATACGGTGTGACCGGTTTATGAATATTGAGGGAATGGCAAGTATTCTCAAAGGGCGAATATTGTTTCACTATTGAAATAATTCTATTATTTATAGAGGGATTTATTTAAACAATTGCAATTCTCTGCCGGATTTGGCAACATTTCAGAATCTGCAATTCAGTGAATTTCTTTAAAGCTTGGAGAATGTTTTATTTATTTGCATTATGCAGGAATACTGTATGTAGCAGGGGAGCTCATACCCATGAGGTACAAACATATTAAAATTCAGTAAAACAGCACAAAATATTGAGAGATTTGGTAACTTGTCATCATTTGCAAGTTCTTCTTTTAGAAACATGCTAATTACCTTCGCCGCTAACAACTTCCTTGCTGAATTTCCGCAATGCTCTACTGGCTGCTCCTTTTTATTTACAGTAGAACTCCATCTAAATAACACGGGGTGAGATTCTTTGTCAGGTTTCTATTGGGGGAAAAAAAGGAAGAAAGGGAAACTTCAAGCACGCCTAAAGCATTTGTAAACCGCGGCTGTTGAGAAAGAGAAAAAAAAAACACCGTCAAGGCAATGGCAAGGCATGGCATACTAGCACGCTATGAAATACTCACCTTGGTATGAAGCCCTCCAGTGCTGGAAAGCAGATATGGACTGGCCATTGGGACTACAGGGAGTTTCCCGGTGGGCCGATGGCTCAGTGGGCTGGCTTCAGTGACAGCGGACTGCCGCCCCCCTCTGCTCCTCTGTCTCTCCCTCCCTGCAGCGCTCACCTGGGGGGAACAAAGAAGCAGGGGAAGGACCAGAGGAGCAGGGGGGATGACAGAGGCGCATGGGGGACGACAGAGGAGCATGGGGGGAGGAGACAGACAGCTGACTCAACAGCTATGGCCTGGGAGTTTCTCACTTCTGCCTAATCTTGTCCCATTAGGTGGTGCACCGATCTGATTCTTTGCCCCGGGGGAAATAATGTCTAGCTTCCCCACTGGTACTGCCTATAAGTGTCAGGAATGCTGGTAGATCAGACTGTGTGACCGCACAGAGGAACCAAACAAGGTGAGTAGTGAAATAAAAGGTGTTTATTTACAAATGTGTGAACCACCAGTGCACAATAAAACGACAAACAGTATGTACAAATAAAGGGGAATACCGTATTCATAAACGAGCCAAGCCGAGGTCATACACAAGGGAGGTCAGTAGATGGGTAAGGATGGGGACAGGAATCAGGACACAGGGAGAACAAGTCCAGGCAGGGATCAAGGATCAGGTCCAGGGATCAGGTCCAGAAATCAGGGTCAAATACAAGCTCAGGTCCAGGAGGTATGACGATACCAGGGCGAGGAGTGATTACACACGCCGGGTATTTATAGAGGCGTGCTGATTGCATTCAGGTCACACCTGAACGTAGGAAGGGCTGTATGCTCCATACTGCCAAGAACGCCCCGCTGGTGGACGCCAGTACTGCAGCCCAAGGATAACATAGCAGTAACACCAGCAGGGGGAACCTTCCCTGACAGTACCCCCCCCCAAAGGAGCGGCCTCCGGACGCTCCAATTAGATGTTGCTGGGGGAAGTCCGTGGTGTCAAGCTGGGCAGCAGATAAAGTCACATCAGGTTGGGCCAGATGAAAGTCCATGACTTTTAACAGGGCAAAGTGCAGCTCAAGCTGGGCAGCGGGTACAGAAATCTTAAGTTGGGCAAAAAGTACATCAAGCTGGGATGCAGATAGGGGCAAATCAAGCTGGGCAGCAGGCTCCGGGTCGTCGAGCTGGGCAGCAAGCTCCGGGTCGTCGAGCTGGGCAGCAAGCTCCGGGTCGTCGAGCTGGGCAGCAAGCTCCGGGTCGTCGAGCTGGGCAGCAAGCTCCGGGTCGTCGAGCTGGGCAGCAAGCTCCGGGTCGTCGCGCTGGGCAGCAAACTCCGGGTCGTCGAGCTGGGCAGCAAACTCCGGGTCGTCGAGCTGGGCAGCAAACTCCGGGTCGTCGAGCTGGGCAGCAGGCTCCGGGACGTCGAGCTGGGCAGCAGACTCCGGGACGTCGAGCTGGGCAGCAGGCTCCGGGTCGTCGAGCTGGGCAGCAGGCTCCGGGTCGTCGAGCTGGGCAGCAGGCTCCGGGACGTCGAGCTGGGCAGCAGGCTCCGGGACGTCGAGCTGGGCAGCAGGCTCCGGGTCGTCGAGCTGGGCAGCAGGCTCCGGGACGTCGAGCTGGGCAGCAAACTCCGGGTCGTCGCGCTGGGCAGCAAACTCCGGGTCGTCGCGCTGGGCAGCAAACTCCGGGTCGTCGAGCTGGGCAGCAAACTCCGGGTCGTCGAGCTGGGCAGCAAACTCCGGGTCGTCGAGCTGGGCAGCAGGCTCCGGGACGTCGAGCTGGGCAGCAGACTCCGGGACGTCGAGCTGGGCAGCAGGCTCCGGGACGTCGAGCTGGGCAGCAGGCTCCAGGACGTCGAGCTGGGCAGCAGGCTCCGGGTCGTCGAGCTGGGCAGCAGGCTCCGGGACGTCGAGCTGGACAGCAAAATCCGGGTCGTCGAGCTGGGCAGCAAACTCCGGGTCGTCGAGCTGGGCAGCGGGCAGGGACACCTCATACTGGACAGCGGATGGCACTGAAACAGGCAGGGCAGATGGCGCTGAAACAGGCAGGGCAGATGGCACTGAAACAGGCAGGGCAGATGGCACTGAAACAGCAACTTCAGGCTGGCAAACTGGCACAGCAACTTCAGGCTGGCAAACTGGCACAGCAACTTCAGGCTGGCAAACTGGCACAGCAACTTCAGGCTGGCAAACTGGCACAGCAACTTCAGGCTGGCAAACTGGCACAGCAACTTCAGGCTGGCAAACTGGCACAGCAACTTCAGGCTGGCAAACTGGCACAGCAACTTTAGGCTGGCAAACTGGCACAGCAACTTCAGGCTGGCAAACTGGCACAGCAACTTTAGGCTGGCAAACTGGCCGCATAGCAGGTAGAGGTTTGGCAGAATCAGGTTCAGCTGGCATGCAAGCAGACTGGAGCAGGTTGGTTGGTGTGGAGACAGGTTGGGTTACTGGCAGGATCATCTTGGTTGGGAAAAACTTTCGTTTTTTCTTGGGCTTAGCCACAGAAGCTCTGTAGGTAAGGGGTGCAGCGGACTGGAAAGGAGGATTGGGATATGGCAGAGTAGAGGGAACAGTAGCTGGAGGAAGTTTTTGTGGGTTATTAGGCGGCTGAGAAGAGACAGGTGGGTTGTATGCAGGATAGGTACAGGGAGCAGAGACTGGATATTGGTATCTGGTGGGAAGCAGTGTATACTGAGCTTCGACTGGGGTTGCCATTGGTGATGGACAGATGGATCTTTGGGAAGGTGAGTGGTTAATGACAGGGCTGGAAACAGGTGGTTTGGCAGGAATCAGGAGATCTGACCATGCCTGCAGCACAGGTTGAACAAAAGCAGATTCACACACACCTTGCCTAATCAGAGACTGCACAGAACAAATGCACTCAGACAACTTCTGCTGGGAACAAGAGGAATAATGTTCATCAAAAGAAACTGGATCATCCTCTAATAACCATATCAAGGATTCAACTTGGTCATGACTGAAGGGAGGAGAGAAATCATCACTACCATCTGGGATAAATGACAGGGCTGGCTTTACACACAACCGAATTAATGCCTGAACATCATCATAAGACATATAACCCTGATCCACCATGGAATGGGCTGATCGGATGGCTTCCATCAGCTGGTCACTTGTCCATCCCTCAAAAACCTGGCGACAATACTCCTCATCCTCCTCTGCCAGCAGAGAATAGTAAATGATTTCATTGAAATCCATCTTTAGAGCCACACACTACACCAGTATGGTTCCTCAAAGCAATCACGTCTGATCAAGGGATGGCCCTGGTATACTGTCAGGAATGCTGGTAGATCAGACTGTGTGACCGCACAGAGGAACCAAACAAGGTGAGTAGTGAAATAAAAGGTGTTTATTTACAAATGTGTGAACCACCAGTGCACAATAAAACGACAAACAGTATGTACAAATAAAGGGGAATACCGTATTCATAAACGAGCCAAGCCGAGGTCATACACAAGGGAGGTCAGTAGATGGGTAAGGATGGGGACAGGAATCAGGACACAGGGAGAACAAGTCCAGGCAGGGATCAAGGATCAGGTCCAGGGATCAGGTCCAGAAATCAGGGTCAAATACAAGCTCAGGTCCAGGAGGTATGACGATACCAGGGCGAGGAGTGATTACACACGCCGGGTATTTATAGAGGCGTGCTGATTGCATTCAGGTCACACCTGAACGTAGGAAGGGCTGTATGCTCCATACTGCCAAGAACGCCCCGCTGGTGGACGCCAGTACTGCAGCCCAAGGATAACATAGCAGTAACACCAGCAGGGGGAACCTTCCCTGACAATAAGAGTACCAGTACCAGCCGTTCTACTCTAATAATAACGGCTAGTGGCTAGTGAAGGGGGAGAGGGGGTGCGGGTGGACAGGGGGGAGTGGGAGTTGTCCGGCCACCATGGGAGAGACCTCTCAAAGTGGGCCAGTCTGGTTGAAGTCCAGGGCCAAATTTCTGTCCCAGTCCAGACCTGCTGGAAAATCACAGATGAGAGGGCTTTCTTCCGGGTTTGCGCGCTCCGGCTATGTGATTGGTTGGTGCCACAATGACATCACTCCCAACCAAGGTATGTTGGATCTTCAGAGCCCACCTGGAGTTTGCCAAAAGGCACCTAAAGGCACCTGAAGGATTCTCAGACCATGAGAAACAAAATTCACTGGTCTGGTGAAACAAAGATTGAACCCTGGCCCGAATGTCAAACGTCATGTCTGGAGGAAACCAAGCACCGCTCATCACCTGACCAATACCATGCCTACTGTGAAGCATGGTGGTGGCAGCATCATGCTGTGGGGATGTTTTTCAGTGGCAGGAACTGGGAGACTAGTCGTTATCGAGGAGAAGATGAATGCAGCAATTTACAGAAAACTCCACGATGAAAACCTGCTCCAGAGCTCTCTGGACCTCAGATTAGGGCGTCACAGTCCCGGGGCATGATGGGACTGTGACGCAATAAAGGGGTGGGGTCACCGTGCAAACCAGCATTACAGCGGGATAGAGCGTCAAGTCAACATCTCAAGAAGAGAAGAGGGAAGAAGGTGACCGGGAAGACCGGGCCACCGCTAGTAAAAGAGCTGGAAGAAGATAGCGGTGGTGCCCGGCAGAAGTAAGAAAGCACCAGAGAGCACGGAGAAGGCACCGGAGAGTGCGGAGAAGGCACCAGAGAGCACAGAGAAGGCACCGGAGAGCGCAGAGAAGAGGCCGGAGAGTCGGAAGAAGATCCCCGGAGCTGCCTAATAAATTACTTTAAAAAGTAGTGTTTTTTTATTGACATTTTTCTTTCACCAGGTGAATGGGTAGGGGTACGATGTACCCCATACTCATTCACATAGGGTGGTGGATCGGGATCTGGGGGCCCCCTTATTAAAGGGGGCTCCCAGATTCCGATAACCCCTCCGCCCGCAGACCCCAACAACCAATGGCCAGGGTTGTCGGGAAGAGGCCCTGTCCTCATCAACATGGGGACAGGGTGCTTTTTATGGTTGGGGGGCCGCAGGGTGCCCCCCCTGCCCCAAAGCACCCACCCCCCATGTTGAGGGCATGCGGCCTGGTACAGTTCAGGAGGAGGGGGGGCGCTTGCTCGTCCCCACCCCCTTTCCTCACCGGCCAGTTAAGGGTCTGGTATGGATTTTGGGGGGACCCCCCACGCCGTTTTTTTTTCCGCGTAGGGGTTCCTGTTAAAATCCATACCAGACCTAAGGACCTGTTATGCTCCTGGAGGGGAACCCATGCATTTTTTTTTATTCAAAATTTGGTTTGGAGTTCCCTCTCATGATAACAGCGGCGAGACTTCCCTCCCCTCTCCCAGGTCAGCAAATCTGCAGCTAAAACGCAGTGGAACCGCTAAACGGCTGATTGAGAACTTGGCAAAGAAAACGAAGCTCAAAAACGCAACGCACAAGTGTGAATCCGGCCTGAAGGTTTTTCACCTAAATGCATTAGTTTTATCATTATTATTATTATTAATTATTAATTTGTTTTGTTCCATTTGTTTAGATGCGGCATTAGTTATTTCGGATAATTTCGTAACTTCGGATACATTCGTATTTGTTACGTTCACTGACAGACAAATTTGAAAGGAAATTCCAATACCTAGAATTTAATAGTTATTATTAGTTTGAATTCTTTCGAATTCTCTGATTTTTCTTTCTTATTTTCGAATATTAGAATTCACGAATTTACGAATTTTCTAATTTTCAAATTTACGAATTGCGATTATAACAAACGAACACATTTTTCCCGCAGTGCACCTGTTTACAAACTAGGCAGGGTGGAAGCACTGATATGTATTGGACAGATGTATTTACGTGAGACTGAACGCCTCAGACGCTCAAAATGTACGAATGATAAAAAATGCTGCTAATAAAAGAGGGAAAAGGAACAATAGCAGAATAAACACACGCGATAACAGTGTCAAAGCAGACAGAATTTAATAGGTCTAAAATTCATGGCGGAATCGCCCCGGCATGAGTAAAATAAGTGTCGAGTGAGTATTGTAACCGGGGGGCCCCACTCATAAATGATTCCTCCCCCGGGCATCCATCACGCCATCATTTATGAGTCACCGGGGTGGGAGAACGCGGAGAGAGCTCCGAGTTCGGTTCCGTGTGAAGCGGCGCCCCTGGCCGTGAATTAGCACGTGAGTAAATAACAGAATTCGATTAACCACTTCCTCCCCTGAAGAATTTACCCCCGTCCTGAACTTTTTTTGCGATGCGTCGCTTTAACTGACAATTGTGCAGTCGTGCCAAGTGGCACACAAACAAAATTGACGTCCTTTTTCCCCCACAAATAGAGCTTTCTTTTGGTGGTATTTGATCACCTCTGCGGTTTTTATTTTTTGCACTATGTTTACAAAGGCATCTCCCCGTTCTGCCGCTCCGTGATGTGATCGTGGGACACCGGCGGACATCCAGTCCGTGGGTCCAGTGGGCATGGTCATGGAGCTCGCGGCGGCAGGTACAGGCGTGTTGCTTTGCGCAGCCGTGCCATTCTGCCGACGTATATCGACGTTAGATTGTCGGCAAGTGGTTAAAGGACTAATTCAGATCCTAAGAAGAGACCACTTACTACGATGTAATCACATAACTGATACATAGTAACTGAAAGGACATTTCTCATTCACATTATCGCATAGCGGAAACTATTGATCGTGGGGTTTTGACATGCCATTTGCACCTTGCTTTGTGCACTGGTCCAAATCATTTGGTGGAAGGGGGATCATGTTGCGGGATTGTTCTTCAGGGGTTGGGCTTGGCCCCTTAGTCCCAGTGAAGGGAACTCTTAAGGCGTCAGCATACCAAGACATTTGGACAATTTCATGCTCCCAACTTTGTGGGAAGAGTTTGGGGGACGGCCCCTTCCTGTTCCAACATGACTGCCCACCAGTGCACAAAGCAAGGTCCATAAAGACATGGATGAGCGAGTTTGGGGTGGAGCAACTTAACTGGCCCGCACAGAATCCTGTCCTCAACCCGATAGATCACCTTTGGGGTGAATTAGAGTGGAGGCCTCCTCGCCCAACATCACTGCCTGACCTCACAAGTGCGGTCAAACATTCCCATGGACACACTCCTAAACCTTGTGGACGGCCTTCCCAGAAGCTGTTATTGCGGCAAAGGGCGGGGCCAACTCAATATTGAACCCTTCGGACTAAGACTGGGGTGCCATTAAAGGGCATGTGTGTGTAAAGGCAGGCGTCCCAATACTTTTGACAATACAGTGTATTTTAGGTAGGGTATAACAAGGTTTTTTACTTGGTGTCATTATTAGTGTCTAACAATCCTCAGGCCAAATATGTGCAGATATAGAAAATAAAAAATAAAAATCGCCAATGGCTCTGGCAGTAAAGGAGTTAATATTTAGCCACTTTCAGAATACATTTGACAGTGCCCCATCCTATGACCTCTCCATTGTCCTGTGTTTGATTCTTGGATGACATTCCGGTCGGGTTTCAGGAAACCACACATAAAAATATCTCTCCGGTGTTGTGTGACCTCCTGGTGGGACGAGACAAAGGTGACTGATGGTTCATTGTATATCTTGTGCACATTGTATCCTGCAGCACATGAAATATTGCTAATGGCGCCACCGTGTGCCAGGCATTGTACCATCATTGTATCACCAAGTGCCAGGCATTGTACTACCATTGTATCACCATGTGCCAGGCATTGTACTACCATTGTATCACCACGTGCCAGGCATTGTACTACCATTGTATCACCATGTGCCGGGCATTGTACTACCATTGTATCACCACGTGCCAGGCATTGTACTACCATTGTATCACCATGTGCCAGGCATTGTACTACCATTATATCACCATGTGCCAGGCATTGTACTACCATTGTATCACCACGTGCCAGGCATTGTACTACCATTGTATCACCATGTGCCAGGCATTGTACTACCATTGTATCACCACGTGCCAGGCATTGTACTACCATTGTATCACCATGTGCCGGGCATTGTACTACCATTGTATCACCATGTGCCAGGCATTGTACTACCATTGTATCACCATGTGCCAGGCATTGTACTACCATTATATCACCATGTGCCAGGCATTGTACTACCATTGTATCACCATGTGCCAGGCATTGTACTACCATTGTATCACTCACCATGTGCCAGGCATTGTACTACCATTGTATCACCATGTGCCAGGCATTGTACTGCCATTGTATCACCATGTGCCAGGCATTGTACCATCATTGTATCACCATGTGCCAGGCATTGTACTACCATTGTATCGCCATGTGTCAGGCTTTGTACTACCTTTGTAACATCATCATACCACTGTATAGTGTCTGGACTGAGGGAGGTCTATTATTAGTGGAGAGGGCTCTGCACTGAGGGAGGCAAGTGTATACTGAGGGAGGGGGGTCTGTACTTAGTAAAGGGGGAGCCTGGACTGAGGGAGGTCTATTATTAGTGAAGAGGGGGGTCTATACTTAGTGGGGAGGTCTGGACTGAGGGAGGCTGGTGTATACTGAGGGAGGCGGTTGTACTGAGGGAGGGGTCTGTACTGAGAGAGGGGGGTCTATACTGAGGGAGGGGGGGTCTGTATTTCTAAGGGAGAGTCTAGACTGAGAGGTGTCTATTAGTGGAGTGGGGGGCCTATACTTAGTGGAGAGGGGGGTCTGTACTGAGGGAGGTGGGTGTATACTGAGGGAGGGGGGTCTGCACTTAAAGGGGGAGTCTGGACCGAGGGAGGTCTTTTATTAGTGAAGAGGGAGGGCCTATACTTAGTGGAGAGGGGGGGTTTGTACTGATGGAGGCGGGTGTATACTGAGGGAGGGGTCTGCACTTAAAGGGGGAGTCTGGACTGAGAGAGGTCTATTATTAGTGGAGAGGGAGGGCCTATACTTAGTGGAGAGGGGGGGTTCTGTACTGATGGAGGCGGGTGTATACTGAGGGAGGGGATCTGCACTTAAAGGGGGAGTCTGGACTGAGAGAGGTCTATTATTAGTGGAGAGGGGGGCCTATACTTAGTGGAGAGGGGGGGTCTGGACTGAGGGAGGGGGTCTGTACTTAGTAAAGGGGGAGTCTGGACTGAGGGAGGTCTATTCTTAGTGGAGAGGGGGGAGTCTGGACTGAGGGAGGCAGGTCTATTCTTAGTCGAGAGGGGGGTCTGTAGGGACTATGATTGGTGGGGGGGGGTGACACAATGTTTTACCGCACCAGATGACACCAACCCAAGTGACGCCTTTGGTTTTAATTGTGGAGTATGTAGTTATTTGCCCCGCCCCTTGCCCCCATTCTTCCATCTTTACTAGCATGCAGAAAAAAAATCTCTATTAAAATCTATCTAAAAAATATTCTTAATCAATCACTTCTAATTACCGGGATATCAAAGGAAACCAGAAATGTGCAGAAAAATCAAATAAAAAGAAGAGGCATTTGTCGGAGGATGAAAGCGATATGGGAAGCTGCCCTAAACAGTTATAATAGAGCTGCGGAGAAACCCGCGCCCACTCCCCAAATGAATCCACTCATGAATGGGCACACATTTGCTTGTAACCTTTTAAAGCAAGTAGGCGTGATGTAATAAAAGGAGAACCCACTTAGATTCTCTAAATGAATAATCCTTCTACATCTGTTCCCGGAATGTTAATAATTACAAGTCTGGCTCATCTCTGATTATTATTGACCCTTTCTAGGCTTCCCTGAGGTGCCGGGCGAATACGGAGACCAGTCCTGCCACTGGTGGGACCAGTGCATGCTGGTTGGTTGGCCACTCTCCATCCATAAGGCAAGTCAATAATACATCTCATTAATAACGATTATTAGTGCAAATTCTAGTGTCTATAAATGTACTGTACATCAGGACAATCGATCGATCCTGACGTAATGACGGCCTATCTAATTTATTGAGGCCCGTAAATGCCAGCACAGTACAAATACCCCCCAAATTACCCCTTTTTTGAAAGTAGACAGTCTGTCTTTATTTTTTTATATACATACTGTTGCCAGGGCCAGCGCTGTCATAATATCAGCATGGGCCCATAGGAAAAGTAATGCCCTGGGGCCTCTACCAGACTGCCCCAATTGACACACCTACATTCAAAAAGAATTAAAGTATAAATGGCTGATGGAATTAAATATATATTATTAGTAGTAGTACTTTCAATAAAAAGGGGGGGGGGGGGTGATGAGGGCACAATACTGGGATCAGGACAAAATACTGGGATCAGGACAGCACAGTACAGGTTCCGGGATGCTGCCTGGGACATGGTCTGTAACGGAATGGCCCGTGACACCCAGAGACTTTTGAAGGATGTGGGGTACTCCTGTGCCAGCTTCACTCAGGGTACTCCTGTGCCAGCTAATGACTCTTGGGTCTAGGGTCATCCTATGTTCATTAGGGGCATAGGATGACTGAGAACTGATATCTCGGATTACATGAGATGGGACATTAATGATAATTCATGTATTGCAGGAGATCTTGACATATTACAGGTGGTTTATTCTGACCCCAACAGGTCAATAATATTGTCTCATTCAATGTTTAACCTAGACTGTTGAGGTGCTAATTAAGTCTGCTACTGTTAAGATGTTAATTGAGGGTAATCACATCCAGCTACCTGGCTGTAGTGATGAAAGCTGTGATTGCATTCTATTGTGTTAATTAGATCTGCTCCTAAGATCTTTCATTGTGTATGCCTGTTTTGTGTGAAAATACTATTGATAATAGATGTGGAATGTGACTTGTCAGCTGTAGTAATTAACTCCTCTAGATTCGGTGCCAGAATGTCTGTCTGGGATGTGGATTGGGGGGAAACTCGTTAAGCACCCATTGTGTGATGTTTTGGGTGGAGAGTTTTATTGTCCCTGTGATTACTGTAGCATGCTTGTAACTGTATATAGCATTAAAGCATTCATTCGTTTTTGAACCAGAGACAGAGCTGTGTGTCTCGTCCTTCTGGGGAATTCTAATGGATCGTGTCTGTTGGATGGTTGGAGTGTCGAATAGAATGGGTTGGTGGAATGGAAGATCGTAAACGGTGTTAACCCCTGGCCATTACATGGTCATTCTGGGACAACTTGGTAAAAAAAAACGTGACTGTCCCGGCAAATCCAGGACAGTTGGCAAATCTGATGTAATGCAAATATCATGGGGACCTTATTCTCTCTGGAGAAGAGACGCTTGAGAGGGGATATGATTTCAATTCACAAATACCGTAATGGTGACCTCACAATAGGGAGAGAACTTTTTTGCAGAAGGGAGTTTAGCATGACACAATTTGAAGAAAAGAGGTTTAACCATAAACTACCTAGAGGGTTCTTTACTGTAAGAGCGGCAAGGATGTGGAATTCCCTTCCACAGGCGGTGGTCTCAGCGGGGAGCATCGATAGTTTAAAAAAAAACTATAAGATAAGCACCTGAACGACCACACCATACAGGGATATACCATGTAATACTGACATATAATCACACACATAGGTGCGGTTCTGGGTGGCCCACTCTCTGGGTTCTGGGTGGCCCACTCTCTGGGTTCTGGGTGGCCCACCCTCTGTCATTGGCACATTTTGGTCTTTCTTTCTTCTGATACAGACCATGCTGAGATGCTTAGAAAGAGTCTCAGACCTCTGGATTCTTCATTCTGTACACTACATACTGGAAGATATTTCGAAAAGTCCTGATTACAGAGCTTGCCATGAGCCGCGCACGCTGCTACCGTTTCAATCGACAATATTACACGGGTCCCCCGGGGGGCCCCGAGTCTTCCCTTATTACTGCGCCACATAAACAAGGAGCCGATAGCATATCTTTCTGCGTTATGAGCCGAGGTCCCCGGGTACTCGTATCCTCACACCAGGATGTGTAGATTAAACAAAATCACATAATTAATTTTAATATTGCTTGTGTGCCGCGGAGGAAATGAAACGCGCCGCTCCGACCGACCCCAAGGGCGATATATTCACGGTCACTCCCAGCATGCCCTGCTCTCCGCATAGATATACGCTAAGCTGATGTCATCCAAATGTCTGCAGTAATATGTATGTAAGTATGTGAGTAGGATAAGTGGCGCTGCCTAAGTGTACACCTGCTGTAGTGAACCCTGGAGGTGTGATACCTAACCAGGAATAGGTGTCAGAAATAGCCCCAAAGGGGGTGCCTGGATCTCCAATAGGCCAGCAGACCTAAGGGGTAAGATCCAAGGTCCTTAGGTCTGCTGGCCTATTGGAGATCCAGGCACCCCCTTTGGGGCTATTTCTGACACCTATTCCTGGTTAGGTATCCCACCTCCAGGGTTCACTACAGCAGGTGTACACTTAGGCAGCGCCACTTATCCTATTTACATACTTACATTCTTTTCCTGCCCCTTAGGGGACAGTTCTTTAGGAAGGCAGCAGCCTACAACCTCATATATCCTAGCGCAGGTTTCCACACATCTTTGCAGTAATATGTACACTGGTAAAAAAAACTGAAAGGACGGCTATCCCTATCCAAAATGACGAAACTTCTCCGGCAGCGTTCCTCTCCAATCCCCCCCCCCCATTCATGGAATGTGAGCTTTTAGCAGAGGTTACTTTGTTGCTCAATTTAAGTTATTCTAATAGCTTGGAGCGCCACTCTATATGCCGATGTTTCCACTCCGGTGAGCCACTGCTAATTTGGGTCGACCTTTGAAGTGCTCATCCAAGTCATATGTACATATGCAGAGTGGAGGCGCCACACTCCCAAAAGTCTGATGTAAAGGGAAAGTGAAGAGTGACCTTAGCTTCCCCAGGCCACACCCCTGAGGAGTTTTTCCCGCCCCCAGGTTTTATTCATAGAGGTTCTGTGACTATGCCCCAGGGGTGGGGTAAAATGTGTCAGTGTATAGCCTGGGAGGAGCTGAGGCTGAGGCCACTTTTCACTTCACATTGCGAGCTGTTGGGTGTGCGGCGTCCCTACACTGCACATGCCCATTTAAGTTGTTGCCCCTTTAACCGCTTAAAGGGTCACTAAAGATATATATATATATATTTTTTTTTTAAATAACAAACATGTGGCCCCAATCCACATCTTCTGGGGTCCCTCTGCGGCTGTCTCGGCTCCTCCTCGCAAGGACTCAACACCTTCATGTGAGCTCTCTCACATGGTGTTGAGTCCTTGCAGGCGCGCTCCCGTGATACAGTCAGCGGCTTTGGCCGCTGACTGTATCACTCGGCCCCGCCCCCCCCGGCGCGCAGCGTCATTGGATGTGATTGACAGCAGCGCAAGCCAATGGCTGCGCTGCTTTCAATCAACCAATGAATGAGCCGGGAAGACGTCCGAGAAGACTCGACTCACGGGGAAGGCGGCAGGGTCGCGAGCATCTCCCCGCTCTGACTAGTGACAATGACACCGATCTCGGCTCTGTCTACTAGGAGCGGAGATCAGTGTCATGTGACACAGAGCCCATCCCCCCTACAGTAAGAAACACTATGCAGGGAACACTTAACCCCTACAGCGCCACCTAGTGGTTAACCCCTTCACTGCCAGTGTCATTTTCACAGAAACCGTTGCATTTTTTTTAGCACTGATCGCTGTGAAAATGACAATAGTCCCAAAAATGTGTCAAAAGTGTCCGATGTGTCCGCTATATTGTCGCAGTCACGAAAAAAATCGCTGATCGCCGCCATTACTAGTAAAAAAAATTATAAAAATGCCATAAAACGATTCCCTATTTTGTAAACGCTTTAACTTTTGCGCAAACCAATCAATAAACGCTTATTGTGATTTTTTTTTTACCAAAAATAAGTAGAAGAATATGTATCGGCCTAAACTGAGGGGAAAAAAAATTGTTTTATATATTTTTTGGGGATATTTATTATAGCAAAAAGTAAAAAATATTGTTTTTTTTTTAAATTGTTGCAAAAAGCGCAAAAAATAAAAACCGCACAGGTGATCAAATACCATCAAAAGAAAGCTCTATTTGTGGGAAAATAAGGACGCCAATTTTGTTTGGGAGCCACGCCGCACGACCTCGCAATTGTCAATTAAAGCGACGCGGCGCCGAATCGCAAAAAAGTGACCTGGGCTTTGACCACCCAAACGGCTGAAGTGGTTAATCTACAGACGGTGGATGTTTTAGGCGTTAATGAGAACATTCCTTGAGTTTGGCATCCATATGTCATCGGGCGTATTTGAGTATGTAATTGCAAAGTGTTAAAGTCGCAAATTGCAAAGAATACGGCGACAGCGTCGTTACTGACACTACACCTGTACCTCCGATTCAAGGAACGGGGACGCCACGTTGTCGCCTCCCATGAGAAGTCTTCTTTCCCTCACACTTTATAATGAAATGTGGAAAAAGCTTTAGGGGAATCCTGAGACACGGGAGGACTGCGCACTGATCTTTAATTAAGTTCTGCACATTTCACTCCTCCCGTGTGGCAATAGAAAAAAGCTCAAAGAGAAAAAAATCACTAAATATATTATAAATTAGGTTAGAGTTTCAGGCAAAGTACAGACGTGGCTTATTAGGGAACACGGTTCACATATGAAAAAAAAAAATTAAAACTTTGTTACAAATTAGAATGAAAGAAAATGGGAAGGAAATCTTACTATAAAGAAGATTATTCTCTTTGCTTTGGGTGCCTGGAGGAGCTTCTCTGCTAATTACGACTCCTTCCATCTAAACTGACCATATCACATAATTCCAGATCAAGGGGCGGAAAAGTACGACTCAGCGTGAAGAAAAGTTTATGGGATCCCATGTGGAGGAATTGAAAAAAAAAAAAAATGTGTGAGACCACTCCCACTATCAGGGCCAGGGCTGGACTGGGACAAAAATTTGGCCCTGGACTTCATCCAGACTGGCCCACTTTGACATGTCTCTCACATGGCGGTCGGACAACTCCTGCCCCCCCCCCCGCCACCCAAGCCGCCTCTCCCCCTTCACTAGCCACTAGCCCTTCTACTTTATTAGAGTAGAACGGCTGGTACTGGTCCTCTTATAGGCAGTACCAGTGGGGAAGCTAGACATTATTTCTCCCGGGGCAAAGAATCAGTTTGGTGCTCCCCCTTATGGGACAAGATTGGGCAGAAGTGAGAATCTCCCAGGCCATAGCTGTTGAGTCAGCTGTCTGTCCCCTCCCCTCATGCTCCTCTGTTGTCCCCTCTGGTCCTCCCCCTGCTTCTCTGTTCCCCCCAGGTGAGCGCTTGCGGGGAGGGAGAGGAGGTGAGCACTGCGGGAAGGGAGAGTTAGAGGAGCGGAGGGGGGCGGCAGTCCCCTGTCACTGAAGCCGGCCCACTGAGCCATCGGCCCACCGGGAAACTCCCTGTAGTCCCAATGGCCAGTCCATCCCTAATCAGGGCTGGACTGGGACAAAAACTTGGCCCTGGACTTCATCCAGACAAAAAGTCCTCCAAGTAGCATCTTTGGGGCGGTGGAGGAGCGGTGTACAAACTGCTCCTGCTCATTGAAATGAATGGCTACCGCAGCTGAAACGGGAGCTGATAGACAGAGGGTGGGGGAGCTGAGAGACAGAGGGGGGGGGAGCTGAGAGACAGAGGGGGGGGAGCTGAGAGACAGAGGGGGGGGAGCTGAGAGACAGAGGGGGGGGAGCTGAGAGACAGAGGGGGGGGAGCTGAGAGACAGAGGGGGGGAGCTGAGACACAGAGGGGGTGGTCTGAGAGATAGAGGGGGCTGAGAGACAGAGGAGGGGGCTAAAAGAGAATGGGAATGAGAGACACGGGGACTGAGAGACAGAGGGGGGGTCTGAGAGAGGCTCTGTTTTAAAAAACGGACCACTGAGCCTTCGGCCCACTGGGAAACTCCCTGTAGTCCCTATGGCCAGTCCATCCCTGCCCACTATTCGGTATGTCAAAGCTCAGTCAATAAAAGGAAAGTTCTTCTTCGAGATTTAAGGGCTTATATGGAGTTGAACAAAAAATTGTGAGCCTTGTTATGTCTGGGGCAGCCATTCTCAACTAGGGTTCCTCTAGAGCAGTGGTCTCCAAACTGTGGCCTCGGGGGCTGGATGTGGCCCTTTATTTGCTTGCTTTTCACTGGCCCTCTGGATACTTTTCCACCAACTGACACCATCGATGGGGCACTGTTGCTCCCACTGACACCAACAATGGTGCACAATTCCTCCTTCCCATCAGTATAGACACTCCCCTTAGTACAGAATCCCCCCTTAGTACGGACCCCCGCAATATAGACACCCCCCATTTAGTGCAGACCCTGGCAGAATAGACACCCCAATCGGTGCAAACCCCCCATCAGCCTGGGCACCCCTCTCCCCCGCACATGTCCATCTAGAGTGTAAGTACCGTACAGACCTCAGAACAGTGTGGCCGCGGATGTGTACACACAGCGGTGTGTGTCCCTCGGGCTCCTCCTCCTCACTGGATGTAAACAGAGAGGAGGAGGCGCCGGTGGCTTCAGTCCGCTCCAATGAGAGCGAGGCGCAGATTAGTGTAGGGCTAACAGCGGTGTTAGCGGCGCCGCAGCTGCCGCTATTCACTGGTGTCAACCTCTGTCACCCCTCTGGCGGGTGTCACCCGTGGGGGCGGCCCGCACCCACCTAGCAACGCCTCTGGATTCATGGAATGTTTTCCATTTGTAAAATCCGTTTTTATTGGAAGTACTTATGAATATATGTTTAATTCTATCAACTATTTCTACATTATTTCTTGAAAGTATGTGGGTAAAATGGGGCAAGCTTGTAGGGGCCCCAGAGCATTACTTTGCCCAGGGGCCCATGATGCTATTAACACGCCCCTGAGTGAAGGTTGGGGGGGGGGGACTGCAATGGTCGATTTCTTTCTAATTTCTGGAGATGAATGCGTTATTTTTCAAGAAGATAAAATCTCATTTATACTGTAAAGCGTAGATCACTTGTTCAGGTTTCTTAGATGCCAGCTCAGCTCTTCTCCGGGTTTAGAAAGTCAGCGTTACTTCACCTTGTTGGAAAGGAAGACGCGAGCACTTGAAGGTGAATTGTCTCCGTGTCGATGCGGCACTTTTGGCAGATGTGAAAATCAACCATAAAAAAATATATATATATATATATATACACACACACAGACCAGGAGGCAATTACCACCTATGACGCTTAGCATCGCACGCTGGTTTATTGTGTCAGTGTTCTGGCAGAACCCTCTCCGGGTGGGAATATACACTGCAGAGTATTGGAGGAACGCGTGAGCGCAAGGTGGCACATTAAAGCCCAAATTAACTTTCAGTTTTAATCAGCTGAATTCATTCCAAGTGCATTAAAGCAAAAGGTGTGCACAGGGCCGCCATCAGGGGGGTACAGGCAGTACACCTGTAAGGGGCCCGGATGGCAACCCCCCCTTTATTTAGTTATTTTGTATTATAAAAGAAAATGTAATTTATTTTTTGTATATATTTTTTTAAATTTGTTTTTACTTAAGGACCCAGTGGTCCCCAGGGCCCCGGATGGCAACCCCCCCCTTTTTTTATATATATTTTTATATATATATATATATATAATAATTTTTTTTTTTTTTTTTTTTTATTAAAGGCCCCAGAGGTCTACCCCCCTTTTTTTTATATATTATTTTATTTATTTATTTAGTTATTTTTTGTATGGGGCCCATAGGTCTCCAGAGCAACCCCCCCCCCCTTTTTTTTGTTTTTATAAAACAAAATGTAATTTATTTTTTGTATATATTTTTTTTTATTTGTTCTTACTTAAGGGCCCAGGGGTCCCCAGGGCCCCGGATGGCAACCCCCCCTTTTTTAATATATATATACATATATATATATATATATATATGTGTATATATATATATATATATTTTTTATCTTTTTATTAAAGGCCCCAGAGGTCTACCCCCCCTTTTTTTCTATATATTTTTTTCTATATATTATTTTAGTTATTTATTTATTTTTTGTATGGGGCCCATAGGTCCCCAGGGCAACCCCCCTTTTTTTTATTAAACAAAATGTAATTTCTTTTTTATATATATTTTTTTTATTTGTTTTTAATTAAGGGCCCAGGGGTCCCCAGGGCCCGGGATGGCAACCCCCCCCTTTTTTTTATTTTAATTATATATATATATATTCCTTTCTTTTATCTTTTTATTAAAGGACCCAGAGATCTACCCCTCCCCCCCTTTTTTTATAATTGTTTTTATATATATTATTTTGTTTATTTCCTTTTTTTTTGCATGGGGCCCATAGGTCCCCAGGGCAACCCCCCCCCTTTTTTTTGTCAGCACCCGAAGCCCCTCGACCTCAATTCGCGGCGGCAGCACCTCCCCGCCTCTCAATTTTCTCAATTAGCGGCGGCACCCCCCCCAGCTTCTCAATTCGCGGCAGCCCCCCGCTTCTCAATTTGAGGCGGCACCCCCCCCCCCCAGTTCTTTGCTCCAGCGGGCCATGCCTGAAGCTGTGTAAGGGGCCCCATAATTCCTCATGGGAGTGCAAAGTCTTACGGTTGATTTTTTTTTTTGTTTAGTAATCAGCCACAGCCTGAGTAGTAAAGCCCGTTGCTGCATAGAAGGACCCTTGCTCTCTGTGTGGAAGCAGCGGTCTCTCTGCAGAGGTCTGACCAGGGCGGGATTAACCAGTTCCCACCCACGCTTTAAACTGAAAGATGGCTACGGCATGGGCTTACGATGCCAGGAGGGGGCGTGCATGGATTTCCTCCCATGCTCGCGCTGCCTGCGGGACACAGACAGCGAGCTCTGTGGTCGGGGTAAAGGGCCAATTACAGCGGCCCTTTACCACGTGATCAGCTGTCAGTCATTGACAGCTGAATTCAGGATGTTAATAGAAGCCGTTTATCGAGCTCACAGCGTGAGGAGAGAAGAAGAAAGCTGGTAACCGGCTTCTGTTAAAGTTATTAACCAACCAGGGCCACCATCATGAATTTTACACAGCTTCAGGCTTCAGGGGGGCACCGCGAATTGACAAGCTGGGGGGGTGCTTCCGCTGCGAATTAAAGCGGATGTGCCATGGGAACAAAATATTAAAAGCCAGCAGCTACAAATACTGCAGCTGCTGACTTTTAATAATAGGACACTTACCTGTCCTGGAGTCCAGCGCCGATCGCAGCAGAGCACGAGCGATCGCTCGTCACCCTGCTGCTCCCCCCTCCATTCACGCTGAGGGAACCAGGAAGTGAAGCGCTGCGGCTTCACTGCCCGGTTCCCTACGGCGCATGCGCGAGTCGCGCTGCGCCCGCCGATTGGCTCACACGCTGTGTGCTGGGAGCCGAGTGTTCCCAGCACACAACGGGCGACAGACGGGATGTGACGGAATGCCCGTCTTTCGCCCGTAGCGTGTGGCCGGAAGTGGGTGCAAATACCTGTCTTTAGACAGGTGTCTGCACCCCCCTCCCCCCTGAAAGGTGTCAAATGTGACACCGGAGGGGGGGAGGGTTCCGATCAGCGGGACTCCACTTTAGGGTGGAGAACCGCTTTAAGGTTGAGGGGGCTTTGGGTGCTGACAAACAAAAAACAATTTTATTTTTTTAAAAGGGGGATGCCATCCAGGGCCTTGGGGACCACTGGGCCCCTTAAAGGTAAGGGGGCTTTGGGGGCAGCCGGAAAAAAAAGGGGGAATGCCACTCGAGCCCCTGGGGACCACCGGGCCCCTTACATGTGTACTGCCTGTCCCCCCCTAATGGCGGTCCTGGTCCTAACATTGCCCACCAGTGCTGCTAATCAGTGCCCACTAGTGCCACCTATCAGTGCCCATTAGTGCTGCTAATCAATACCCATCAGTGCCTCATCATCAGTGTCACCTATCAGTGCCGCCTACCAGTGCCTATCAGTGACCATCAGTGCCGCCTATCAGTGCCACATATCAGTGTTGATCAGTGCCACCTATTAGTGCTGCCTATTAAGAATGAGCCGAACACCCCCCCAGTTCGGTTAGCACCAGAACATGTGAACAGGCAAAACATTTGTTCGAACACGCGAACGCCGTTAAAGTCTATGGGACACGAACATGAAAAAACAAAAGTGCTAGTTTTTAAGGCTAATATGCAAGTTATTGTCCTAAAAAGCGTTTGGGGACCCGGGTCCTGCCCCAGGGGACATGTATCAATGCAAAAATATGTTTTAAAAACAGCCGTTTTTTCGGGAGCAGTGATTTTAATAATGCTTAAAGTGAAACAATAAAAGTGAAATGTTCCTTTAAATTTCATACCTGGGAGGTGTCTATAGTATGCCTGTAAAGTAGCGCATTTTTCCCATGTTTAGAACAGTCCCTGAACAAAATGAAATTTCTAAAGGAAAAAAAGTAATTTAAAACTGATCGCGGCTATAATGAATTGTCGGGTCCCGGCCATACAGATCAGTTATTGAATAAAACGGCATGGGTTCCCCACCAAGTCCATTACCAGGCCCTTTGGGTCTGGTATGAATATTAAGGGGAACCCCAAACCAAAACTTAAAAAAAAATGCGTGGGGGGTCCCCCCAAATTCCATACCAGGCCCTTCAGGTCTTGTATGGATATTACTGAAAACCCTGCACCAATTTTTTTTTTTTAAATGGCATAGGGGGTCCCCTCAAAATCCATACCAAACCCTTATTCGAGCACGCAACCTGGCAGGCCGCAGGAAAAGAGGAGGGGACGAGAGTGCGCCTGCCCTCCTAAACCGCACCAGGCCACATGCCCTCAACATGGGGGGATGAGTGATTTGGGGCACCCCAAAGCATCTTGTCCCCACAACCCGTGCCCGGTGGTTCAGGAGGGTCTGCGGGCAGGGGGCTTATCGGAATCTGGAAGCCCCCTTTAACAAGGAGACCCCCAGATCCCGCCCCCCCCATTTCACCCAAAAAATTGTAAAAAAAAAAGACAGGAGACACTTCGGGACAAGACCTTAATAAAAAAAAAAAGTCCAGCGATATCCATTCAACTCGCGCCACCCAAAAAAAAAACCTGCAACAGCTCTGCCTCAATGGACAGCTCCCACCGGCTGACGTGCCTCCCGCTGTGACAGCTGTTGTTAGCTGAGGGCAGGGCCACCTGGTGACGTATACAGGTGACCCCGCCCCCTCTGACGGCACAGGGGAGGCAAAAAAAAATATACAGCACCTGATGCCGCTGGTGCCATTGATTCTGGATACTGAAGCTTGGACTTGTGGTACGCTATGGTGGTTTGTGTACCCCCCCTCCCTCTTCCCTTGCAGGGTACCCTACCAATGTTGAGGACATTTGGACCTAGATGTTGGCACAAATGTTCAATTACACTTCAATAACACAGAATACACATGAGAGTATTTCAGTGGATAATGCAGCCAGGACACCCAGCTAGCACTTCTCAAGGTGATCCTCAGTCTACACAGATGTATATTGCCGGCGTCTCGGCTTAAAGGCTTGGTAATGGTGGGCGGTAATCACACTCACTTGATATAAACTCGTTGCCGTTAAACTCAGCTATTCAGAATTAATTGTGTGCAGAACAGTAATACAGAGTTCAACCGGCTGCCGAATATGGCCTTTTCGAGAATGAAGAACCGCCATCTTAATATCCTTGACATGAATACGGTTATCTACTTTGCAGGTCCTAAATATTAAGGGATATTGCCGGATTCTCAGATGCTGAGCATATCTAAGATCGAATTAAATGGAACCCCCCAAGCCTATCATCAATTCAATCTCGAAAAATTTCCACAAGAAGAATGCAGTAATCAGTGAATTCCCATAAAGATGTATTTATGAGGACAGAGCAATAGACGACCTCTACAAGGTAATTCGGGTTAGTTCTTACCACCGATACAGTTATTGTCAATTGGATACATCACAAGTCTATATAAAAATGAAAGATATTATTCTATTGAATAAAATATAAAATGGAGGGGATAATCGTTACTTAAAATGTGACCCATCATCCCCAGATAGGATTGTGGTAAGATTAACTACATCACGCCCTTAGGACATAACGTCCTTACCTGTACATCTTCAGGTTGAAGTGGTTATCTGCTTTTAGGCCGGCAATGGGCTTTCCTGTAGAAGTGATCAAGTGGATCTATGGCTGCCTGATCACTTCTACAGGATGCTGAAGGGCCCCCTCCACCACCACCATTCCGGGACTCTCGGGCACGATCAAGGAGCCTGGGATCGCTGCCATTTGTGTGGCCTGTAGAACACAGAGGTGGGGATGGGGGGTGGGGGTGGTACAAATGTACCCGCTTGTGACAGAACCCACTGTCACTGTGTGTTTTGGAAGGGACTGTGGGCGGCAGGGCTGATCCTAGGGTCACAGGTGCCAGGGTGCAGAAATATTTCTGGCGCCCCCACATGGGCGTGGTCATTTTACTAATTCCTCCCCTTTACAAATGTTTGTATGGCAATGACTCAACCACAGAAATGCTCCCCCGCGAAGTCTTCATTACCCTGGGATCCTTGCATGATCTCTTAACAATAAACAAAATGCAGGAAGAGAAGCAGAGTACTTTATTGGGACCTGGAGGGGGGCCTCTCTGATGGACACAGAGAGGGCTTCTGTTAGAGAGTCTGTTAGACCCCCAGACATACTACAGACATGATACAGGAGATGATCAGAGACTGCAGACATGATACAGGAGATGGTCAGAGACTGCAGACATGATACAGGAGATGGTCAGAGACTGCAGACATGATACAGGAGATGGTCAGAGACTGCAGACATGATACAGGAGATGATCAGAGACTGCAGACATAGTACATGAGACAGTCAGAGACTGCAGACTTGGTACAGGAGACGGTCAGAGACTGCTGACTTAGTACAGGAGACGGTCAGAGACTGCAGACTTAGTACAGGAGATAGTCAGTGACTGCAGACATAGTAAAGGAGATGGTCAGAGGCACATCAGTTCTGGACGGACACACACCTATGCTCAGAACACTAGTTCTGGATGGACACAAACAAGGAGAGGAGGGAGGGGAAGACTCTGCCACTACAGCGCCCCTACCTCTGCAGGCGCTTGGGTGCAAAGCACCCCATGCACCCTGCCTAGGATCGGCCCTGGTGGGCGGGCCTCTTACCCACAGATTATGGCCCAGCAGAGACTGGAGACCTGGGGACAAGCTGGCATTGAGATAATGTAATGTAATGCTACATCCCTTCTCCCCCATCCCCCCCCCTCTTGTTTCTGTGTCTAATTGTGTTGGTAAATGGCACATAGACAATGATCTGGACTGGAGACGTCTCTCCGCAGGGGATGTGTATTGAGAGGCTGCCTGCTTACCATAATCCCTTTATGTTTATCTGTAGTCTGTTTCAATGTACAAGTGTTCAGTTCCCATTGGTTGTTCCTTTTCCCCCTACCCCCTCCCCTCTATGACAAAGCTAAGGGGAGTGTCCCTAACTGTGTGTAAAAGTGTATGTCTTGTATTTAATGAACAGTTTATGCTCTGCACGTGGAACCCTCAACACCTGTGTGGATTGTCTCATGATTGAGGGGTTAAGGGCTGGTTATGGCGAGTCTGCAGGCTGCGGGTGCGTTTGGAGGACAGGAGACACAGGTCTGGCGGATGTGCCCACCTGGGGTATCTGAGATCCGTCACACCGCTGTTCTATCCACCAGATGTCTATGTTGATTATCTGTATCTGTGTTTTTAAAATTACATGTAAGTTTTGTAATTTACATAAGATAATCATATGTGGAGCGCAGGCTCCATCTAGTGTTTTTTTTTTTTGGTATTGCTGCAATTGTTCTGTTTATTTGACTCACTGTATATGTAGTTAAGGAAGTTGTTAGTAAGCAGGGAATCCTGGGTAGAATCTTCACAGGAAGTGAAGCAGCCACCATTCTTTGAGAAGACACTGCAGGAAGCAAGACATGTCTCGCTGAATCTATCGCGATCACCCCTTAGAGAACTTAAAAAGTATGTTTTTACTATCTCATCTTGTATTGTATATCGTTGTTTCTGCTATGCATGCTGTATTGTATGCGATGGTGTGCTTATTGAGGTCTATTTCTGTTATTTTGTAGTTTCAACTGGCTTGTTCTAATAAAACTGAGATCAAAGAAATATGGTATCTGAAGTTTATGGGACAAGAAGGTTTAGCTATATGTCCTTGAGACAGAACACACACCTCCATGGTGTTAAAAAACAGAAGCAACAAGAATTTTGTCACTTCCACTTGCACATTTCGGTTTGTTGTTTACAAGCCGTTGCCGGCTTGTAAAGCATCTCATCAAACACGATCTGCTCTTCTGGGAAGGCTTTCAACAAGATTTTGAAGGGTCTCTGTGGATGTTAGATGAGAAGATCAGGCTCACATTCCATGTTTCAGTTCATCCCAAAGGTGTTCAGTAGAGTTGAAGTCATAGGTCTTTGCAGGCCACTCAAGTTCCTCCACACATAAAAGGAACTTCTCTGAACAAAATCTTCCTCTAAACTGTTTCCACGAGGTTGTAAGAGATCGAAATGTATTTGTATGTTGTAGTATTAACAGTACCCTTCATTGGAAACGCATTATCCTTCACATACCTCTAATGTAATGTTGTCAAAAAGAAACACCGAAGCGCACACCTGGAGACCACCCAGTCAAATGTGTGACATATAGACTTCAGCTTGACTCCTCCCAAGCCACGCCTGGGCCTGTGAGAGGGGGTGACCCATTGGCTTGACATGGCTTGAAGTCATACATTTGACTGGGCGGTCTACAGGTCTCCTCCATGTTTCTTTTTGACAGATTGCCTTATCAGGCTGGACAGACCCTTTGGAAGTTGGCACCCGGTAATGTTTAGAGTCACAGGGCTAACATATGCAGATTCCAGGTGTGTGCTATGTACAGGGTGCAGATTCCAGGCCTGTGCTATATACAGGGTGCAGATTCCAGGCGTGTGCTATGTACAGGGTGCAGATACAGGTGTGTGCTATGTACAGGGTGCAGATACAGGTGTGTGCTATGTACAGGGTGCAGATTCCAGGCGTGTGCTATGTACAGGGTGCAGATTCCAGGCCTGTGCTATGTACAGGGTGCAGATTCCAGGCGTGTGCTATGTACAGGGTGCAGATACAGGTGTGTGCTATGTACAGGGTGCAGATTCCAGGCGTGTGCTATGTACAGGGTGCAAAACCAGGCATGTGCTATGGACAGGGTGCAAATTCCAAGCGTGCGCTATGTACAGGGTGCAAATACCAGGCATGTGCTATGGACAGGGTGCAAATTCCAAGCGTGCGCTATGTACAGGGTGCAAATACCAGGCATGTGCTATGGACAGGGTGCAAATTCCAAGCGTGTGCTATGTACAGGGTGCAGATTCCAGGCGTGTGCTATGTACAGGGTGCAGAATCCAGGCGTGTGCTATGTATAGGGTGCAGATTCCAGGCGTGTACTATGTGCAGGGTGCAGAATCCAGGCGTGTGCTATGTATACGGTGCAGATCCCAGGCGTGTGCTATGTACAGGGTACAGATTCCAGGCGTGTGCTATGTACAGGGTGCAGATTCCAGGCGTGTGCTATGTACAGGGTGCAGATTTCAGGCATGTACAACCCATGCGTACACCTATGGCGGACACCTTGCTGTTTCCTCATTCCAGGGGGGGGGCGCTTGCCCCCCCATGCCCCTACCTGCAGACGCCCATGGTTGATATTTCTTGGAAATTAAAAATGGAGGAGCGGTTGAGGCCTTTTTTTTTTTTTTTTTTTAGCAGTGTGAAGTGCTCCATCTTCATTCCCAAAGTCACTTCTGTGCAACCTTTGGAAGAAAAAAAAAACGAATCTTCTAAAGAGAAGTGGCAAACTTGCAAGTGGGCAGCCAGAGTACAATTGGAGGTTAATCAGCTCCTCTCCTTGCCTGGTGCCTTTCCTTTCTGTAGCCCCAGTAGACCTAATTATCCTCTTCCCAGTGGCGGACAAACCTTCTGCAAGTGTTAAGCTGATCGATCCAGTCCCACTGCTGAAGCGGCAGACGAGAGCGCTTTTCGAAAAAGAAAAAGTTGCGTGAAGGTGACCAGAGGACTGAAGGAAAACCTTCACAGGCTTTGATGTGCCATTGTCAGGGGACCTTCGCCGCGCTCGACTCCGGATAAAAATTAACCGCTGAAATTGATACGGCGAGTTGAGGAAATGGAGTATGGCGCATTTAATTAATGAAAAGAAAAAAAAGTATTACTTATTGAAACATTTCTGACTCTCTGGACGGCAGAAAATGGATTTCTTCACTTTGTAATTCAAAGATGAAAATGGTAGAAAATGTTTATGAAATCGGCGTGGAGCTACGATCGGGGGAACATTCAGTGCGCCTCTCTATGATGTCCCTTTTCATTTGTAGAAGTGTGTGACCAATTCCCCAGGGAGCCCAAAAGACTGAAAGTGCTCATACATTTTTTTTTCATTTCCTTAGAGCAGTGGTTCTCAACCTGGGGGTTGGGACCCCCTCGGGGGTCGAATGATGATTTGCCAGAGGTCACCAAATCCTGGGCTGTTCCTGAAGCCTGCACCTCTCTCCCAGACTTTTTACGGCCACCCAGTAGGGCTGTTACTGGAGCCTGCGGCCGCCCACTCGGCCTCTTTGCAGCTGCCCATTCAGTTCACGACATTGAGACTAGAGGTCAGCTGACTGGTGAGGAATATGAAGTGGGAGGGGCTGGAGGAGACCCTATCTCCTGATTTCGGTAAAGGTGTCACTGCTACGAGACACCACAAAGTCGAAGACACAGCGATGTCATTATAGTTCCCATTAAAAGTTCTCAGATCAACAGATGACCTTGATCAAGAGCACCTAAGTTGGCTGATCAGAACTCCCCCCCCCCCCAGCACTGCCACTCATCCCAACTCTCCCCCAGCACTGCCACTCATCCCAACTCTCCCCCAGCACTGCCACTCATCCCAACTCCCCCCCAGCACTGCCACTCATCCCAACTCCCCCCCAGCACTGCCACTCATCCCAACTCTCCAACAACATTGCCACTCACCCCAACTCTCCCCCAGCACTGCCATTCATCCCAACTCTCCCCGAGCACTGCCACTCATCCCAAATCTCCCCCAGCCTTGCCACTCATCCCAACTCTCCCCCAGCATTGCCACTCATGCCAACTCTCCCCCAGCATTGCCACTCATGCCAACTCTCCCCCAGCACTGCCACTCATCCTAACTCTCCCTCAGCACTGCCACTCATCCCAACTCTCCCCCAGCACTGCCACTCATCCCAACTCCCCCCCAGCATTGCCACTCATCCCAAATCTCCCCCAGCCTTGCCACTCATCCCAACTCTCCCCCAGCATTGCCACTCATGCCAACTCTCCCCCAGCACTGCCACTCATCCCAACTCTCCCCCAGCACTGCCACTCATCCCAACTCTCCCCCAGCACTGCCACTCATCCCAACTCTCCCCCAGCACTGCCACTCATCCCAACTCTCCCCCAGCACTGCCACTCATTCCAACTCTCCCCCAGCATTGCCACTCATCTCAACTCTCCCCCAGCACTGCCACTCATCCCAACTCTCCAACAGCATTTTCACTCATCCCAACTCTCCCCCAGCACTGCCACTCATCCAAACTCTCCCCCAGCACTGCCACTCATCCCAACTCTCCCCCAGCACTGCCACTCATCCCAACTCTCCCCCAGCACTGCCACTCATCCCAACTCTCCCCCAGCACTGCCACTCATTCCAACTCTCCCCCAGCATTGCCACTCATCTCAACTCTCCCCCAGCACTGCCACTCATCCCAACTCTCCAACAGCATTTCCACTCATCCCAACTCTCCCCGAGCACTGCCACTCATCCCAAATCTCCCCCAGCCTTGCCACTCATCCCAACTCTCCCCCAGCATTGCCACTCATGCCAACTCTCCCCCAGCATTGCCACTCATGCCAACTCTCCCCCAGCACTGCCACTCATCCTAACTCTCCCTCAGCACTGCCACTCATCCCAACTCTCCCCCAGCACTGCCACTCATCCCAACTCCCCCCCAGCATTGCCACTTATCCCAAATCTCCCCCAGCCTTGCCACTCATCCCAACTCTCCCCCAGCATTGCCACTCATGCCAACTCTCCCCCAGCACTGCCACTCATCCCAACTCTCCCCCAGCACTGCCACTCATCCCAACTCTCCCCCAGCACTGCCACTCATCCCAACTCTCCCCCAGCACTGCCACTCATCCCAACTCTCCCCCAGCACTGCCACTCATTCCAACTCTCCCCCAGCATTGCCACTCATCTCAACTCTCCCCCAGCACTTCCACTCATCCCAACTCTCCCCCAGCACTGCCACTTATCCCAACTCTCCCCCAGAATTGCCACTTATCCCAACTCTCACCCAGCACTGCCACTCATCCCAACTCTCCCCCAGCACTGCCACTCATCCCAACTCTCCAACAACATTGCCACTCACCCCAACTCTCCCCCAGCACTGCCATTCATCCCAACTCTCCCCGAGCACTGCCACTCATCCCAAATCTCCCCCAGCCTTGCCACTCATCCCAACTCTCCCCCAGCATTGCCACTCATGCCAACTCTCCCCCAGCATTGCCACTCATGCCAACTCTCCCCCAGCCTTGCCACTCATCCCAACTCTCCCCCAGCATTGCCACTCATGCCAACTCTCCCCCAGCCTTGCCACTCATGCCAGCAATTGATGGGCACAGTAGCAGCAATTGATGGGCACACTGGCAGCATTTGATGGGCATAGTAGCGGCAATTGATGGGCACACTGGCAGCAATTGACAAACACAGTAGTGGCAATTGATGAGCACAGTAGCAGCAATTGATGGGTACAGTAGCGGCAATTGATGGGCACTCTGGCAGAAATTGATGGGTACAGTAACTGCGTTTAATGGGCACAGTGGAGGTAATTTATGTTTTTTTGTTTTTTGTTTTCAGTTTGTTTTCGCCCCCCAAAGATTTTGAGCAGCAGCCGCCACTGGGACTGAGGACACCGCTGTAAAAGGGGGACTGTAATGTGAAAAGGGGACTGAGGACACTGATATGAGATTCGGGCTTCTGCTGGAAGAAAATGTCACTGCCCAGACCACAGTGGGTTCCATGAGTTCAATACCCCGAGCATACAGTATTACGAGCCATCTCTGAGCCCAAATCTGAGGTTTGGCTGATCCGGGAGTGACTGCAGTGATAAAATACAGACAGCCACTAAAGGGAGAGCATAATAACCTATACATACCATACAATAATGGAAATATGGAACAGCAATAACTGTAATAATGTCAGAACAAAATCACAGTAATAACCCAACAAATACGTGTTCAGAGAACCCGGCTGGCTTGTTATAGATGAAGACAATGCCAGCGGTGATAATTCAGTGGAAGAGATACATAAAATATCACTTTACACGGTTCTTCCTCCGCAGACCTCCGGCTGTGCAGAAGGAGCCGGCGTGCGTGTGCGTCCGATTACCCAGCATGCCCCTCTCCCCTCTCCGCTTCATATCTTGTTTAGGAGTGTTAGAGAAACACACAGGAGAGTTTTTGGGCAGCTCGCGGACCAATAAAACGCCACATCCATTATATGGCGCGGCGGCGGAGAGGACGTCTCCTGGGATCTCATCCATGAAGGGTGAACAAGATTTCATTTTCACATCTCAGAACTCCGCCAACGCCGGTAATGGTGGGGGAGGGGGGGAGGCGACACAAATGAGTGAGAACGTTTTTAAAGAAGGAAATGGTGACATTCATCTGGTGTCACCGAGAGAAAATATCGGCAGAGCGAAATGAGGGGAGACAAGTTTTTTTTTTTTACGTAGATGGAGTGACGGCACTGCGCTGAGTCTTATTATACGGGATTTATATGGCGCCAACAGTTTGCGCAGCGCTTTACAAAATGAAGGCAGACATTACAGTTCAGGGGCGGACTGACAACTCGTGGGGCACCCGGGCAATAGGAGAATATGGGCCCCCCGGGCAATAGGAGATAATGGGGCACCCAGACAATAGATTATGGGGCCCCGTGCAATAGGAGATTATGGGGCACCCAGACAATAGATTATGGGGCCCCGTGCAATAGGAGATTATGGGGCACCCAGGCAATAGGAAATTATGGGGCCCCCAGACAATAGATTATGGGGCCTCGTGCAATAGGAGATTATGGGGCCCCCGGGCAATAGCTGATTATGGAGCACCCAGGCAATAGATTATGGGCCCCCGGGCAATAGGAGATTATGGGGCCCCATGCAATAGGAGATTATGGGGCCCCCGGGCAATAGGAGAATATGGGGCACCCAGACAATAGATTATATTTTGGCAAAGAGGAAAGTGTCACCCCGAAAAGAGTAAAAAAAAAAAAATATTGAAAACATGTAGTAAAAAAAAAGCGCTCAGAAACTAATTACAGGGCTGGATTTCATGGCGTCTCCTCTGCCCGGTATACATCATTATAATAACCGCCGCAGCTTTGCTCCGCATAGATTTGCGTAATTGAGCTGGGAAATGGTGTGAAAACTTAAATTCGCCAATTACACCCGGACTTAAATTGGCTGGAAGTAAAAAGCGGCATAAATTACCGGCATTTCTGTTTTCGGCCGCTGGAATCCCTCCTTTCCCCCGTTCAGGAGAAAATGTAACCTGAATATCGTTTTGCCTTCTCCGATCCTCTTCGTCATCAACATGCTAATGACTTACCTTTCCGTTTTCATGACATACTTTATTTTTAGACCCGGTGATGTGTTTCTGTGCTTCTCTATGCAATGCAAGAAAATCATGGCTGGTGGGAGGGGCCAGCACCCGGCCTCAGTACTCCTCCCAAGAGCCCTCTGTCCAAGCAGTGGGCTTCCTCTTGGGAGGAGTTATGCCATCAGGGGGGGTACAGGCAGTACACCTGTAAGGGGCCCGGATGGCAACCCCCCCCCTTTGTTTTTATAATTTCTTTTATATATATATTTTTTTATTTTTTTCCGTAAAGGCCCCTGCAGAACAATACGTATCGGCCTAAACTGAGGAAAACAATCGTTTTTTTTATATATATTTTTTTGGGGGATATTTATTATAGCAAAAATAAAAAAATATTGCTTTATTTTCAAAATTGTCGCTCTATTTTTGTTTATAGCGCAAAAAAAAAAAAACTAACCACTTAAGGACCGCCTCCTGCACATATACGTCAGCAGAATGGCATGATCCGAAGCTCCGTGACCGCAGCCGCGGGACCCGATCGCCGCCGGTGTCCCGCGATCGGTCCCTGGAGCTGAAGAACGGGGAGAGGCGAGTGTAAACACACCTTCCCCGTTCTTCACTGTGGCAGCGTCAGTGATCGTCTGTTCCCTGTTATAGGAAAAGGCGATCAATGACGTCACACGTCCAGCCCCGCCCCCCCTACAGTTAGAAACACATATGAGGTCACACTTAACCCATTCAGCGCCCCCAAGTGGTTAACTCCCAAACTGCAATTGTAATTTTCACAGTAAACAATGCGTTTTTATAGCATTTTTTGCTGTGAAAATGACAATGGTCCCAAAAATGTGTCAAAATTGGCCGAAGTGTCCGCCATAATGTCGCAGTCACGAAAAAAATCGCTGATCGCCGCCATTAGTAGTAAAAAAAAAAATGCAATAAAACTATCCCCTATTTTGTAAACGCTATACATTTTGTGCAAACCAATTGATAAACGCTTATTGCGATTTTTTTTTTTACCAAAAATATGTAGGAGAATACGCATCGGCCTAAACTGAGGAAAAAAAAAATTTTTATATCTTTTTTAGGGATATTTATTATAGCAAAAAGTAAAAAATATTGCATTTTTTTTCAAAATTGTCGCTCTATTTTTGTTTATAGCGCAAAAAAAAAAAAAAAAAACGCAGAGGTGATCAAATACCACCAAAAGAAATCTCTATTTGTGGGGGGAAAAGGACGCCAATTTTGTTTGGGAGCCACGTCGACGCAGTGGTGAATCGCAAAAACTAGCCAGGTCCTTTACCTGCATTTTGGTCCGGGTCTTAGGCCCCTTTCACATTGAGGAGTTTTTCAGGCGGTAAAGCGCTAAAAATAGCGCTGCTATCCCGCCTGAAAAACTCCTGCACTGCAGACTCAATGTGAAAGCCCGAGGGCTTTCACACTGAGGCGATGCGCTGGCGGGAGACAAAAAAATCTCCTGTCAGCAGCATCTTTGGAGCGGTGAGAGGAGCGGCATGTATACCGCTCCTTCACCGCTCCTTCCCATTGAAAACAATGGGAACCGCGGCAATACCGCCCGCAATGCGCCTCTATAGAGGCGCATTGCGGGCGATATTAACTCTTTATCGGCCGCTAGCGGGGGTTAATACCGCACCGCTAGCGGCTGATACCCGCGGCAATTCCGGCGGTATAGCGCCACTATTTTTAGCGGCGTTATACCGCCACCGCAGCTCCCGCCCCAGTCTGAAAGGGGCCTTAAGTAGTTAATCATCGCGTTTATAAAATGTATCTGATCAATGAAAAAAATTCCTCATTAGGAAATATTTACAGATCCAGGCACTCTTGGATGCATGATGCGATTACTCTGGTCCAGCCGCTATTTTAATCCGTTTCATTCATTCCGACACCAGAAAGTTATTATGACAACCACATCTGTACCTGTCCACGTTAATTAATATCGGAGAGTATAAATTCCCACATCTGCCCCGAGCCCGTCCACCTTCCAGGAGACGGATATTCTCCGCGCCGAATTACAGTCACCCGCTGAACATCTGCTCACACCTTCCCTCTTCTGACTGCTACGGTTCAACCGCAGGACTCATCCCTTTATAAATCCCATATCATTTGTTCAAAATTCCGATACAAGTAATGCAAGATGCTAATGTTCTGTGTTCCATACCGACGCCCAACGCCCAACGCTTATCCGATTCACACATTTGTGTTTGGAATGATCATTAAAAATTCGACAAAACAAGACTTGGAGGTTTTGTGGCAGACCCACAAAGAAATTACGCCGGCGTATCTCTTGATACGCCGCGTAATTTCAAATTTTGCGCGTCGTATCTTTGTTTTGGTATCCACAAAACAAAGATACGACGGCATCTCGGCTAGATCCGACAGGCGTACGTCTTAGTACGCCGTCGGATCTAAGCTGGAATTTTTTCGGCGGCCGCTAGGTGGCGTTTCCGTCTAAATCCGCGTTGAGTATGCAAATTAGCTAGTTACGGCGATCCACAAACGTACGTCCGGCCGGCCCATTTTTTTACGTCGTTTGCGTTCGGCTTTTTCCGGCGTATAGTTAAAGCTGCTATTATGAGGCGTACTCAATGTTAAGTATGGCCGTCGTTCCCGCGTACAATTTTGAATTTTTTACGTCGTTTGCGTAAGTCGTTCGCGAATAGGAATTTGCGTGGAATGACGTCACCGTCGTAAGCATTGGCTGGTTCCGGTTTAATTTCGAGCATGCGCACTGGGATACCCCCACGGACGGCGCATGCGTAGTTAAAAAAAACGTTGTTTACGTCGGGTCACGACGTATTTACATAAAACATGCCCCCATTACATCCATTTGAATTCCGCGCCCTTAGATACACTACGCCGCCGTAACTTACGGCGCAAATTATTTTAGGATTCAAAATAAAATAAATAAGTTACGGCGGCGTAGTGTATCTTAGATACGCTGCGCCCGGCTGAAAAGGTACGTGGATCTGCCCCTTTACACCCAAAATTCACACATATTTCACCCAGGATACAACTGGGGAAAAATAGGTGAACATTTTGTGAATCATGTTTTAACCTCTTCCCGCCCGCACGGCGGGTTTTTACGGCCACATTGTGGCTCTGAATTGCCAGGAGGCCGTCTTTATACAGGCCACTGGGGGGCGCGCGAGCGGCACTGGCGGTGCGCGCGCACGCCCGCCCGCCGCGTCAGTCAGGTGCCGATGCGCGTGCCTAGTGGCCGGGATGTCCGCCAGGCACCCGCGATCGGCGGTCACGGAGACAGGGACGTGGAGCTCTGTGTGTGTGTGTAAACACAGAGCTCCACGTCCTGTCAGGGAGAGAGGAGACCGATGCTGTGTCCCTTGTACATAGGGACAACCATTGGTCACCTCCCCCAGTCACCCCCCTTCCCCCACAGTAAGAATCACTAATTAGGGAATACATTAACCCCTTCCTCACCCCCTAGTGTTAACCCCTTCCCTGCCAGTCACATTTATACAGTAATCAGTGCATATTTATATCATTGTTTCGCTGTAAAAATGTGAATGGTCCCAAAAATGTGTCAAAAGTGTCCGATGTGTCCGCCACAATATCGCAGTCCTGACAAAAATCATTAACCACTTCCGGACCGCCGCATGTACATTTACGTCGGCAGAATGGCACGGACAGGCACATTGGCGTACCTGTACGTCCCTGCCTAGACGTGGGTCGGGGGTCCGATCGGGACCCCCCCCGTACATGCGGCGGTTCCCGTGGCTTCAGGAGCGATTCGGGACGAGGGGGCAGCTATTCTTTTTTAGCCGCCCCCTCGCTATCGCTCTCCGGAGCTGAAGAACGGGGAGAGCCGTATGTAAACACAGCTTCCCCGTGGATCACTGTGGCGGCTGCATCGATCGAGTGATCCCTTTTATAGGGGAGACTCGATCGATGACATCAGACCTACAGCCACACCCCCCTACAGTTGTAAACACACACTAGGTGAACCCTAACTCCTACAGCGCCCCCTGTGGTTAACTCCCAAACTGCAACTGTCATTTTCACAATAAACAATGCAATTTAAATGCATTTTTTGCTGTGAAAATTACAATGGTCCCAAAAATGTGTCAAAATTGTCCGAAGTGTCCGCCATAATGTCGCAGTCACGAAAAAAAACGCTGATCGCCGCCATTAGTAGTAAAAAAAAAATTTAAAAATAAAACTATCCCCTATTTTGTAAACGCTATAAATTTTGTGCAAACCAATCGATAAACGCTTATTGCGATTTTTTTTTTACCAAAAATAGGTAGAAGAATACGTATCGGCCTAAACTGAGGGAAAAAAATGTTTTTTATATATTTTTGGGGGATATTTATTATAGCAAAAAGTAAAAAATATTGCATTTTTTTCAAAATTGTCGCTCTATTTTTGTTTATAGCGCAAAAAATAAAAACCGCCGACGTGATCAAATACCACCAAAAGAAAGCTCTATTTGTGGGAAAAAAAGGACGGCAATTTTGTTTGGGAGCCACGTCGCACGACCGCGCAATTGTCTGTTAAAGCGACGCAGTCCCAAACTGTAAAAACACCTTGGGTCATTTAGCAGCATATTGGTCCGGTCCTTAAGTGGTTAATAGTAAAAAAAAAAAAAAAAAATGTCATGATTCTATCCCCTATTTTGTAGAAGCTATAACGTTTGTGCAAAACCAATCACTATTCGCTTATTGCGATTTTTATTTTTACCAAAAATATGTAGAAGAATACGTATCGGACTAAACTGAGAAAATTTATTATTATGTTTTTTTTTTTATTGGATATTTATTATAGCAAAAAGTAAAAAAACAATTTTTTTTTTCAAAATTGTCGCTCTATTTTTGTTTATAGCGCAAAAAATAAAAACCGCAGAGGTGACCACCAAAAGAAAGCTCTATTTGTGGGAAAAAAAGGACGCTAATTTTGTTGGGGAGCCACGTCGCACGACCGCGCAATTGTCAGTTAAAGCGACGCAGTGCCGAATCGCAAAAAGGGGCCTGGTCCTTAACCGGCATAATGGTCCGGGGATGAAGTGGTTAACGTAGAATTCCAGGTGTACTTTGACTTTAAATAGTAATAAGTGTGATTGATTTGTAATATGCGTGTTCCTGATGATAATAGCCGGCTGTAACGCACTCAATTAGAGAGAAATCGAGGAAATCAAAGTGTGAAAATGTAAAATAAATACAATTTGGCCAAAAATAAAATAATCAGCCCCCCTATTCATGAACGTGTCTGTGCTGGGAGCAGATTTCGGTGCCAGTTTGCCGGGTGGGTCACTTGTCCTCGGAGGGATCAGCGCCCTCCATGTGACACCCGCATCTCGCCTAAGCAGATGTGGCAGCGTAATTAGTTTGTCTTATGCGTGTTTGTGATTTTGCTCACTGGACCATATCGCCAATTAGAAGCGGCTCCCTCCTCCTAATGGAGAGTAATTGAAGATCGCTCCGCCAAATCACACATGGGGACCGGCGCAGAGGGGGCTCAGAGAGTGGCGGGCGAGGCGCCCACATCATACCATCCCGGTCCGGACATAGAGGGGCCCACAGGGTGCCCACATCATACCATCCCGGTCCGGACATAGAGGGACCCACAGGGTGCCCACATGATACCATCCCGGTCCGGACATAGAGGGACCCACATCATACCATACCAGTCCGGACATAGAGGGACCCACATCATACCATACCAGTCCGGACATAGAGGGACCCACAGGGTGCCCACATCATACCATACCGGTCTGGACATAGAGGGGCCCACAGGGTGCCCACATCATACCATCCCGGTCCGGACATAGAGGGGCCCACAGGGTGCCCACATCATACCATCCCGGTCCGGACATAGAGGGACCCACAGGGTGCCCACATGATACCATCCCGGTCCGGACATAGAGGGACCCACATCATACCATACCAGTCCGGACATAGAGGGACCCACATCATACCATACCAGTCCGGACATAGAGGGACCCACAGGGTGCCCACATCATACCATACCGGTCTGGACATAGAGGGGCCCACAGGGTGCCCACATCATACCATCCCGGTCCGGACATAGAGGGGCCCACAGGGTGCCCACATCATACCATCCCGGTCCGGACATAGAGGGACCCACAGGGTGCCCACATGATACCATCCCGGTCCGGACATAGAGGGACCCACATCATACCATACCAGTCCGGACATAGAGGGACCCACATCATACCATACCAGTCCGGACATAGAGGGACCCACAGGGTGCCCACATCATACCATACCGGTCTGGACATAGAGGGGCCCACAGGGTGCCCACATCATACCATCCCGGTCCGGACATAGAGGGGCCCACAGGGTGCCCACATCATACCGGTCCGGACATAGAGGGACCCACAGGGTGCCCACATCATACCATCCCGGTCCGGACATAGAGGCGCCCACAGGGTGCCCACATCATACCATCCCAGTCCGGACATAGAGGGGCCCACAGGGTGCCCACATCATACCATACCGGTCTGGACATAGAGGGGCCCACAGGGTGCCCACATCATACCATCCCGGTCCGGACATAGAGGGGCCCACAGGGTGCCCACATCATACCGGTCCGGACATAGAGGGACCCACAGGGTGCCCACATCATACCATCCCGGTCCGGACATAGAGGCGCCCACAGGGTGCCCACATCATACCATCCCAGTCCGGACATAGAGGGGCCCACAGGGTGCCCACATCATACCATACCGGTCTGGACATAGAGGGGCCCACAGGGTGCCCACATCATACCATCCCGGTCCGGACATAGAGGGGCCCACAGGGTGCCCACATCATACCATCCCGGTCCGGACATAGAGGGGCCCACAGGGTGCCCACATCTTACCATACCAGTCCGGACATAGAGAGGCCCACAGGGTGCCCACATCATACCATCCCAGTCCGGACATAGAGGGGCCCACAGGGTGCCCACATCATACCATACCGGTCCGGACATAGAGGGACCCACAGGGTGCCCACATCATACCATCCCAGTCCGGACATAGAGGGACCCACATCATACCATCCCGGTCCGGACTTAGAGGGACCCACAGGGTGCCCACATCATACCATACCGGTCCGGACATAGAGGCGCCCACAGGGTGCCCACATCATACCATCCCGGTCCGGACATAGAGGCGCCCACAGGGTGCCCACATCATACCATACCGGTCCGGACATAGAGGGGCCCACAGGGTGCCCACATCATACCATACCGGTCCGGACATAGAGGGACCCACAGGGTGCCCACATCATACCATCCCAGTCCGGACATAGAGGGACCCACATCATACCATCCCGGTCCGGACATAGAGGGACCCACAGGGTGCCCACATCATACCATACCGGTCCGGACATAGAGGCGCCCACAGGGTGCCCACATCATACCATCCCGGCCCAGACATAGAGGCGCCCACAGGGTGCCCACATCATACCATCCCGGTATAGAGGGGCCACACAACTTTATTTTATCTTATTTATTTATATGACTATGACATACATACTGTACAGAGAACATTGCACTATTCACATCAGTCTCTGCACCAGAGGAGCTTACACTCTAATGGTAAACCGCACTCACATACTACTACTACTATTATTATAATACATTCATATAGCTCTGACATATTCCATAGTGTAGTACAGAGAACCATTCACACCAGTCTCTGTACCAGAGGAGCTTACACTCTAATGCCCCCCCCCCCCCACACACTATTATTATTATACATTTATATAGCTCTGACATATACCGCAGTACTGTACAGAGTTTACTGAGCCAATCACAACAGTCTCTGTACCAGAGGAGCTTACACTCTAATGCCCCCCCCCCACAATCATACAATATTATTATTATTATTATTATTATTATTATTATTATTATACATTTATATAGCTCCCACATATACCACAGTGCTGTACTGAGCCAGTCACATCAGTCTCTGTACCAGAGGAGCTTACACTCACTTACACAGTGATGGTTGCAATGGGCACAATGAGGCTGGCAATGGGCACAGTAAGGCATGCAATGGGCACAGTGAGGCATGCAATGGGCACAGTGAGGCAAGCAAAGGGCACAGTGAGGCATGCAAATGGGAACAGTGAAGCTGCAAATGGGCACAGTGAGGCTGGCAATGGGCACAGTGAGGCTGCAAATGGGCACAGTGAGGCAAGCAAAGGGCACAGTGGGGCATGCAAATGGGCACAGTGAGGCTGGCAATGGGCACAGTGAGGCTGCAAATGGGCACAGTGAAGCTGCAAATGCTCACAGTGAGGCTGGCAATGGGCACAGTGAGGCTGCAAATGGGCACAGTGAGGCTGGCAATGGGCACAGTGAGGCTGCAAATGGGCACAGTGAAGCTGGCAATGGGCACAGTAAGGAATGCAATTGTCACCGAGAGCTTGCAGATGGGCACAGCGAAGCTGCAGATGGGCATTGTTGACCCTATTTTCTGCTTACAGTAGCTGCTGCATTTCCTACTCTAGGCTTATACTCGAGTCAATACGTTTTCCCATTTTCTTGTGGTAAAATTAGGTGCCTCGGCTTATATTCAGGTCGGCTTATACTCCAGTATATACGGTAATTGATTTTAGATGGGGTTCCTGAGCTATATAAACGGCGCTGTCACCCAAAGCCATCGGAAAGTTGTGTTTATACCGGAGTTCCACTTTAAGCAGGCTCCGAGCTCCGAGC
>NC_053497.1:178634238-178713895 GCF_905171775.1 Rana temporaria | reverse complement strand
GGGATGGGGGTGCGTTGTGGAGAGGAATGGGTGGTGGTGAATTGTCGGGGTGCGTTGTGGGGAGGGATGGGTGGTGGTGCATTGTGGGGGTGCGTTGTGGAGAGGGATGGGTGGTGGTGCATTGTGGGGGTGCGTTGTGGAGAGGGATGGGTGGTGGTGAATTGTGGGGGTGCGTTGTGGAGAGGGATGGGTGGTGGTGAATTGTTGGGGTGCGTTGTGGAGAGGGATGGGTGGTGGTGAATTGTCGGGGTGCGTTGTGGAGAGGGATGGGTGGTGGTGAATTGTCGGGGTGCGTTGTGGGGGTGCGTTGTGGAGAGGGATGGGTGGTGGTGAATTGTCGGGGTGCGTTGTGGAGAGGGATGGGTGGTGGTGAATTGTCGGGGTGCATTGTCGGGGTGCGTTGTGGAGAGGGATGGGTGGTGGTGCATTGTCGGGGTGCGTTGTGGAGAGGGATGGGTGGTGGTGAATTGTCGGGGTGCGTTGTTGGGGGTGCGTTGTGGAGAGGGATGGTGGTGGGTGCATTGTGGGGTTGCGTTTGTGGAGAGGGATGGGTGGTGGTGCATTGTCGGGGGTGCGTTGTGGAGAGGGATGGGTGGTGGTGCATTGTCGGGGTGCGTTGTGGAGAGGGATGGGTGGTGGTGCATTGTGGGGGTGCGTTGTGGAGAGGGATGGGTGGTGGTGCATTGTGGGGTGCGTTGTGGAGAGGGATGGGTGGGGGTGAATTGTCGGGGTGCGTTGTGGATAGGGATGGGTGGGGGTGAATTGTCGGGGTGCGTTGTGGAGAGGGATGGGTGGTGGTGCATTGTGGGGGTGCGTTGTGGAGAGGGATGGGTGGGGGTGCGTTGTGGGGAGGGTTGGGTGGTGGTGAAGGTCGGGGTGCGTTGTGGGGGTGCGTTGTGGAGAGGGATGGTGGTGGTGCGTTGTGGAGAGGGATGGGTGGTGGTGAATTGTCGGGGTGCGTTGTGGAGAGGGATGGGTGGTGGTGAATTGTCGGGGTGCGTTGTGGAGAGGGATGGGTGGTGGTGAATTGTCGGGGTGCGTTGTGGGGGTGCGTTGTGGAGAGGGATGGGTGGTGGTGCATTGTGGGGGTGCGTTGTGGAGAGGGATGGGTGGTGGTGCATTGTCGGGGTGCGTTGTGGAGAGGGATGGGTGGTGGTGCATTGTGGGGGTGCGTTGTGGAGAGGGATGGGTGGTGGTGCATTGTGGGGGTGCGTTGTGGAGAGGGATGGGTGGTGGTGCATTGTGGGGGTGCGTTGTGGAGAGGGATGGGTGGTGGTGCATTGTGGGGGTGCGTTGTGGAGAGGGATGGGTGGTGGTGCATTGTGGGGGTGCGTTGTGGAGAGGGATGGGTGGTGGTGCATTGTCGGGGTGCGTTGTGGAGAGGGATGGGTGGTGGTGCATTGTCGGGGTGCGTTGTGGAGAGGGATGGGTGGTGGTGCATTGTGGGGGTGCGTTGTGGAGAGGGATGGGTGGTGGTGCATTGTGGGGGTGCGTTGTGGAGAGGGATGGGTGGTGGTGCATTGTGGGGGTGCGTTGTGGAGAGGGATGGGTGGTGGTGCATTGTGGGGGTGCGTTGTGGAGAGGGATGGGTGGTGGTGCATTGTGGGGGTGCGTTGTGGAGAGGGATGGGTGGTGGTGCATTGTCGGGGTGCGTTGTGGAGAGGGATGGGTGGTGGTGCATTGTGGGGGTGAGTTGTGGAGAGGGATGGGTGGTGGTGAATTGTCGGGGTGCGTTGTGGAGAGGGATGGGTGGTGGTGCATTGTCGGGGTGCGTTGTGGGGGTGCGTTGTGGAGAGGGATGGGTGGTGGTGCATTGTCGGGGTGCGTTGTGGAGAGGGATGGGTGGTGGTGAATTGTTGGGGTGCGTTGTGGGGGTGCGTTGTGGAGAGGGATGGGTGGGGGTGCATTGTGGGGGTGCGTTGTGGAGAGGGATGGGTGGTGGTGAATTGTCGGGGTGCGTTGTGGAGAGGGATGGGTGGGGGTGCGTTGTGGAGAGGGATGGGTGGGGGTGCATTGTGGGGGTGCGTTGTGGAGAGGGATGGGTGGTGGTGAATTGTGGGGGTGCGTTGTGGAGAGGGATGGGTGGTGGTGCATTGTGGGGGTGCGTTGTGGAGAGGGATGGGTGGTGGTGCATTGTGGGGGTGCGTTGTGGAGAGGGATGGGTGGTGGTGCATTGTTGGGGTGCGTTGTGGAGAGGGATGGGGGTGCGTTGTGGAGAGGGATGGGTGGTGCTGCGTTGTGGCAATGAAGATGATTGATTTGCAATGCATTGTGAAAATGAATGAGGATGAGAGTTACATTGTGAAGAGGATCTCCACAATGTAACTCTGATATACACCCAGAGTCATCCTCATCCATTTTCTCAATGCCAGCCTCAGCCAGGTTTCACTTTAAAAAGACATATAATTAAGTCTGCAGGTATCTATCTGCATGCACCTGATAGGCTAGGCTCATGCTGATGAGATGACCAGCAAATCTTTGAACAAGAGGCTCCCCCTCAGCAGGAAAGGAAGACAGAGCTAGTGCTGGCCACGATCTCCTGCTGGGGGGAGTTACCATGTCAGGTGGAAGCTGATTTTTTCTCTATAACAGCACGCCGAGGGAGGGGGCGGGGCACGCCGAGGGAGTGGGCGGGGCAGTACGGCAGTGAAATCTCTCCTTGGCTTCTCTATAGTGGCCGTGCCGGTGACTTGTCCTCAATGTTCCCCCATAGGGGAAGTTCCTCCACTGACTGCGCAGGCGCAAACTTCCCGACGGAAATCCCCGAACCTCGCCCGGCATCCAGGCTCATTCTTTAACATCCCCGTGGATTGGAGGATGTTAAAAAAAAGAGCCAGGAGGCCGAGCGAGCGAAGCGAGCCGTCCGAGCGCAGTGAGGACGTGAGGCCGACTGGCCACTTACCTCACAATCCACGTCGCCCTGGATGCCGGCCGCCGTTCGGGGATTTCCGTCAGCAAGTTTGCACCTGCGCAGTGCTTGAAGGAACTTTCCCGATGGCTGGAACCATCTCAGCGCATCAGTTCGCGCATGCGCTGGAACTTCCGTGATACATGGAACCAGCACGGCAGATCACCGGTGTATGAATCAAAAATATATTGCTTCAAGAGCACTGATCAGTACTGCAAGTCAGGTGGCAGACACTTGTAAAGGGCCAATGATTGTTTCTCTGCCACCTGACTTGCAGTACTGATCAGTGCTCTTGAAGCAATATATTTTTGATTCATACACCCGCACGGCCACTATAGAGAAGCCAAGGAGAGATTTCACTGGCATTCATCGTACTGCCCCGCCCCCTCCCCTCCCTCGGCGTGCTGTATAGAGAAACAATCATTGGCACTTTACAAGTATCTACCCTGTTTCCCCAAAAATAAGACCTACCCTGAAAATAAGACCTAGCATTATTTTCCAGGAGGGCTGCAATATAAGACCTACCCCGAAAATAAGCCCTAGTTAAAAATGCTTGTAAAATCCTAAAATCCACTCTATTACAGTATTATATAATGTACAATGTGTGTGTGTTTCTGTAATATAATTACGGGGAAGAGAGCTCCGGCGGAAAACAGAAGCGCAGAGCAGCGCGATAACAAAGGTATTTGGCACAATTATATTACAGGAACACGCACATTGTACATTAGTACAGTATTATATAAAGTGGATTGTAGGATTTTACAAGCATTTTAACTCGGTTCACACTGGGGATTCCTGACAAGCAGGGAGGGAGAGGGGGAGAGAAGACAGCACAATACATAGTAAGACCTACCCCGAAAATAAGCCCTACTGTGTCTTTTGTTGGCATAATTAATATAAGACCCGGGCTTATTTTCGGGGGAAACACGGTAATACAGCACGCCGAGGGAGGGACGGGGCGGGGCGGTACGATGAATGCCAGTGAAATCTCTCCTTAGCTTGCGATTGTTTATCCAATACAGCGCGTCAAGAGAGGGGGCCGGGGCGCTACGATGCAAGGCCAGTAAAATCTTTCCTTGACTTCAAAAGTGGGCGTGCGGATGGAGGATTCAGGGACACACGCTGCTAGAGCACTTGTCAGTACTGCAGGGCAGGCGGCCATGCCAGCCGTTTTTTGTAATAGACGCGAATCGGCTGATTTTTTTTACAATAATCGGCCGATGCCGATTTCCTAAAAACGGCCAAATATCGGCCGATATATCGGTCAACCTCATATATATATATATATATATATATATATATATATATATATATATATATATATATATATATATATAATTATACACACACACACAATAAAATATTTTTTTATATATAATAGCTATATCGATACCGAATATAATCATTTTTTTATATATTTAGAGATCTATAATAAACATTACATATACGCAATTCTTTATTTTTTGTTACATAGCGACCATAAAAACTCTATACTACTCTGGGGAGGTGATTGGGATTTTTTTCTCTTACACACTATATGGCCCGGATTCACCTACATCGGTGCATATTTATGCCGCCGTAGCTTATCTAATATACGCTACGCAGCGCACAGAGGCAAGCACTGGATTCACAAAGCACTCGCTCCTAAAGATACGCTGGGTTTCCTCGGCGTAAGCCAGCGTAGGTGGAAGTGGGCGTGAGCCATGCTAATGAGGCGTGACCCCATGCAAATGATGGGGCAAGCGCCATAGAAGTCCTTAAAATGAACGGCGCATGCGCCGTCCCGTGGCCGCATCCCAGTGCGCATGTGCAGAATCACGTCGGAACTACTCCCTAAGATACGACGGATCACTGCCTACGACGTGAACGTAACCTACGCCCAGCCCTATTCACGTACTACGTAAACGACAAAAGATACGACGGCTCGTGTTTCCTGGTCCATACCTTTGCATGAGTTGCGCCTCCTAGATGGGGAATAACTTTACGCCGGACTACGACTTAAGCAAACCGCGTATATTATGCACCGGGCGCAAGTACGTTCGTGAATCGGCGTATCTCCCTCATTTGCATAGAAAATCAATGGGAGCGGCAAAAGCGCCCAGCGGAAATATGCGCCCACGATACGACGGCGTAGGCAAGTTACGTCGGTCGGATGAAGCCTATTTTCAGGCGTATCTCAGTTTATGGGCACGGCACATACTTACGCGGCGTATCTCGAGATACGTCGGCGTAAGTGCTTTGTGAATCCGGGCCTATGATTGCTTATCCACTTCAAAGCCAGGCTTTTATACCCACCTCCATACCGGGCCTATTCCGGCACTTCTCTCCTACATGTACAAATCATCATTCTTTTGCTAAATTACGTAGAACCCCCCAAACATTATATATGTTTTTTTTAGCAGAAACCCTAAGGAATAAAAAGACGGTCATTGCAACGTTTTGTCTTGCACGGTATTTGCGCAATAATTTTTCAAACGCCTTTTTTTGGGGGAAAAAATTGTTTTAGGAATTAAAAAAAATAACAAAACAGTAAAGTTAGCCCATTTTTTTTGTAAAATATGAAAGATGATGTTACACTGAGTAAATAGATACCTAACATGTCGCGCTTTAAAATTTCGCACACTCATGGAATGGCGCCAAACTTCGGTACTTAAAAATCGCCATAGGCAACGCTTAGACATTTTTTTACAGGTTACCAGTTTAGATTTACAGAGGAAGTCTAGTGCTACAATTGTTGCTGGCACTCTAACGCACGCGGCGATACCTCACATATGTGGTTTAACCACTTAAGGACCGCCTCATGTACATATACGTCAGCAGAATGGCACAGGCAGGCACATCCACGTATATATACGTCCTCTGCTTGACGTGGGTCGAGGGTCCGATCGGGACCCCCCCCCCCCGTACATGCGGCGGTCCCCGTGGCTTCAGGAGCGATCCGGGACGACGGCGCGGCTATTCGTTTATAGCCGCTCCGTCGCGATCGCTCCCTGGAGCTGAAGAACGGGGAGAGCCGTGTGTAAACACGGCTTCCCCGCGCTTCACTGTGTCGGTGCATCGATCGCATCATTCCCTTTATAGGGAAGACACGATCGATGACGTCAGTCCTACAGCCACACCCCCCTACACTAGTAAACACACACACAGTGATCCCTAAATGTTACAGCGCCCCCTGTGGTTAACTCCCAAACTGCAACTGTCATTTTCACAATAAAGAATGCAATTTAAATGCATTTTTTGCTGTGAAAATGACAATTGTCCCAAAAATGTGTCAAAATTGTCCGAAGTGTCCTCCATAATGTCGCAGTCACGAAAAAAATCGCTGATCGCCGCCATTAGTAGTAAAAAAAAAAAAAAAAATGCAAAAAAACTATCCCCTATTTTGTAAACACTATAAATTTTGCGCAAACCAACCGATAAACGATTATTGTGATTTTTTTTTACCAAAAATAGGTAGAAGAATACGTATCGGCCTAAACTGAGGGAAAAAAAAATGTTATATATGTTTTTGGGGGATATTTATTATAGCAAAAAGTAAAAAATATTGCATTTTTTTCAAAATTGTCGCTCTATTTTTGTTTATAGCGCAAAAAATAAAAACCGCAGAGGTGATCAAATACCACCAAAAGAAAGCTCTATTTGTGGGGAAAAAAAGATGCCAATTTTGTTTGGGAGCCACGTCGCACTACCGCGCAATTGTCTGTTAAAGCGACGCAGTCCCGAACTGTAAAAACCCCTTGGGTCTTTAGAAGCATTTTGGTCCGGGGCTTAAGTGGTTAAACGGCGTTTACATATGTCGGCGGGACTTACGTGTCGTTCGCTTCTGCGCGCAAGCTGCCGGGGCGTTTTAAATTTTTTGATTATTATTTTATTTATTTTTTTACTTATTTATTTATTTTGTTACACTTTCTTTTTTTTCTTTTTCTTTTTTTAGTACTTTTATTCCTATTACAAGGAATGTAAACATCCCTTGTAATAGGAAATGTGTGTGACAGGTCCTCTTTATGGAGAGAGGCGGGGTCAATAAGACCCCGCATCTCTCCTCCAGGCTGGAAAGCATGAGATCGGTGAAAAAAAATTCACCGATCTCATGATTACTGTTGCTTACTAGCCGCAATCGCGGCTTTGTTTACTTACGGGGACCCGGGCCTCCCGGCGGTCATAGAGATGACTGGTGACCTGGGAGAGCCCTGAGAAAAGCACGGGAGAGCCCGGAGAAGCACCTGATGGCGGCAGGAGGGGGGGGGATATCCCCTCCCGCCGCCTATAAGAACGATCAAGCGGCGGAACCGCCGCTATGATCGTTCTTATGGTGCACAGGATCGCCGGCACTAAAGAATGATATCTGAATGATGCCTCTAGCTGCACCCATCATTCAGATATCCCCCCGCTATCTGCACCCCCCTCCTGAAAGGTGTCAAATGTGACACCGGAGGGGGGGAGGGATTCGATCAGCAGGAGTTCCACTTTAGGGTGGAGCTCCGCTTTAAGCAAAATCTCTGAATGCTCCAACCTGAAATGTCAGAATTTATTTAATCTCGTAAACTCTGTTACATTCCTGTCTGGGTGTGACTGCGAGGCTCAAAATTGTTACAAAAGATACTGTGAATGGTGCGCGTCACGTTTCAAAGCCTGGTGGACAACCTTTGTGTGTCAAAAGGGTTACCTGCTTCCTAACCTGCCCCATGGGTGACTTTTCCCAGGAGGTGGGGGGGGGGGCAGGCATAAACATTGCATCATTCTCACCTAGGGGAGAACTGGGGAACTGGGAGTGGGTAGTTGTCGAAAAAAGTACTTGCTCCCCATCAAAAAAATATAACTTTTTGCCGATTTGTAGTCAATGCACTGTTACCATTGCCTAGGTATGATCACAATTGCCCACATATTATTATAACTGCCCCCTTTTCCCTATTGTATTGTAGCAATTGCCTGTCTGTCTCCAGGATGTCGTTTGCTGCCCATGTATCACCAGCTGCTGACCTTTTTTTTGAAAATGTGTGTTGCCTGGCCATGTCTGGGCTCAGTACCTGGAGACACTGGCCTGGGACAAACCAGAAAATTACATCAGAACATTTGAGCACCATTAGTGGGCTGAAGCAACAGCCGATTTTCGTGCAGCCAACGAAATTGAGTAATTGGGCATGTCGATTTACGTTGGCACGGCTGGGCACAATCGTGTACAGATACATTGCCCTTTAAGAGCCCAGCACGGGCACCGCAGGCAGCACGCTCGCGACCCGGTCCTGAGCTCCGTGACACGATCGCCGCAGGTGTCCCGCGTTCGGGTTGCAGAGCTGAAGAACGGGGAGAGGTGAGTGTAAACACACCTTTCCCCGTTCTTCCTAGTGAGCCTGTCACTGATCGTCTGTTCCCTGTCATAGGGAACAACGATCAGTGACGTCACACGCCAAGCCACGCCCCCCCCCCTAGGAAACACTTAACCCCTCCAGCGCCCCCTACAGGTTAAACCCTTGACTGCCAGTGTCATTTTCACAGTAATCGGCGCATTTTTATAAAAATCACAATGGCCCCCAAAATAGTGTCAAAAGTGTCCGCCATAATGTCGCAGTCACGATAATGATCGCCGCCATTACTAGTAAAAAAAAATTATAAAAATTCCATAAAACTATCCCATATTTTGTAGACCCTTTAACTTTTGCGTAAACCAATCAATAAACGCCTATTGCAATTTATTTTTTAACAAAAAATAAAAACCACAGAGGTGACCAAATACCACCAAAATAAAGCTCTATTTGTGGGGAAAAAAAGGACGTCAATTTTGTTTGGGAGCCACGTCGCACGACCGCGCAATTGTCAGCTAAAGCGACGCAGTGCCGAATCGCAACAGAATGGTTCCGGGGCTGAAGTGGTTAATGAACGATCTTCTAATCAATGATGGGAGAATTGTGCGAGAAATGTAAATCGGAAAAAAAATGCGCATGCGCAAGAAAAATTCCTGGAAAGAAATGACTATTCACAGCCACGAAAATTCTATTCTGTACCAAAATGAAGGCTTGGTTGGCCGAATTTTTGAAAATCAATGGTGGCAACGATCGGATCGCAAAACGCACACATTTTCTGATTTTCTAGATTCGTATGGCCACCCCAAGGCCGTATCTGAGCAGCATGGCAGCCAGAGATCCAGTATTTTCTGGAGAGGTCAGCAAAGAGCAGCTCTCATCCTTTCCTTGCTACAGGACACCTTTTAAACAAGTTGCAGACGAGGCAGAAAGGCGAGTCGATATTCAGCATGATGGTCTGAATGTCCATTTTCTGCTGCTATTGATTTTGGCTGAAACCGGCACAGCGCCGCCGCCGCCGAACGGCATACAAATCTGTATCAGTGACCTGGCTTTTGTTTATAAACGAAGCCATATTACGCAGCTGGTTAGCCCTGCGCTCTTGGTTTCAAAGGGGAACTCTTTTGGCTAATTTGGCTTAGCAGCACTGGTGGTCGCTCCATTAGGGGCACGCCCCCCCCCCCCCCCCCCAGTCCATGCGCCCAGCCCTTAATCTACATGCAGGGCACCGGACGCATGGGTTTCAATGTTTTTTTTTCTTTTTCTTTAAGCACGTGATTAGAACCTGAGCCTCTAATTGGTTTAAAAAAAGGGTGGGCGCAGAGAACTGTGCCCTGAACCCACTCAGTTGTGTGACATTAGCGATTTAATATTCGCCAATGTCTAATCGCTTCTCCTCCCGGACAATTAGGAAGCGGGTCCTGAGACCCGATTGGCCAGGGAGTCTTAGCAGAAGCAACGTCTGTTCGGCCGGGAGGAGAAGCAAGGGCCCGGCTCTTCCCTTGGCAAGCTGGAGCGAGGTGCAGCAGGTGGAGGGCAGCAGCAGACTCTATAAAGGTACATTTTTGTTTCCTAAATAGCTTCCTTTACCTTAGTGCAGTCCTCCTTCACTTACCTCATCCTTCAATTTTGCTTTTAAATGTCCTCATTACTTCTGAGAAATCCTCACTTCCTGTTCTTCTGTCTGTAACTCCACACAGTAATGCAAGGCTTTCTCCCTGGTGTGGAGTGTCGTGTTCGCCCCCCTCCCTTGGACTACAGGAGAGTCAGGACGCTCTCTACGTTACAGATAGAGAAAGGAGCTGTGTGTAAGTGGGCGTCCTGACTCTCCTGTAGTCCAAGGGAGGGGGGCGAACATGACACTCCACACCAGGGAGAAAGCCTTGCATTACTGTGTGGAGTTACAGACAGAAGAACAGGAAGTGAGGATTTCTCAGAAGAAATAAGGACTTTTAAAAGAAAAATGGAAGGATGAGGTAAGTGAAGGAGGACGGCACTAAGGAAAAGGAAGCTATTTAGGGGGAAAAAAATATTGTACCTTTACAACCCCTTTAAAGAGTCTGCTGCTGCCCCTCCACCTGCTGCAGCTCGCCAAGGGAAAAGCCGGGGCCCTTGCTTCTCCTCCAGGCCGAACAGACGTTGCTTCTGCTAAGACTCCCTGGCCAATTCGGGTCTCAGGACCCGCTTCCTGAATGTCCGGGAAGAGAAGCAGTTAGAATATTAAATCGCTATTGTCGCACAACTGAGTGGGTTCAGGGCACAGTGCCCTGCGCCCTGAGCCCACCCTTTTTTAAGCCAAGTAGAGGCTCAGGCTATAATCACGTGCTTAAAGAAAAAAAACAAGGACATTGAAACCCATGCGTCCGGTGCCCTGCATGTAGATTAAGGGCTGGGTGCACGGACTAGGGGGGCCGTGCCCCTAATGGTAAAACAAATTGTACCTTTACAACCCCATTAAGCTTCCAGGAGCCCTACCCCAAATCCAGCACCACCTCGCCTAAGGTAAGGGATCACCGCCTTCCCGTCCATCTCCCACGGGGGGGCTTGGGGGTAGTGCGAGTGAGGGGGCCAGGTTTGTTTGCCGCCCCTCCCCCAAAAATAATTGAGCACCAGCCGCAACTGCTTGACAGTGTCGCATGGTGAAACTAGAAGATCATTTATATTGGATTTATGCTAAGTCAAAAATCTGTATCGGTGTTTATAAACCAAGCCATGTTACTGAGTAAAATATAGGGGTCTGATAATATAGATATAGATATATAATATAGACGTTCACTTTAAGGATTGATAATGCACTTTTGTTTGCTTTTTCACAGATGTTCACAGCTTCTTCGTTTTGTCTTTGGGAATCAGACAGAAGACTGATAAGACCAGTTGAAAATAGACTTTCTATTAAACCAGTTTGAACTGACCAAAGACTCATGGATAAGGTTTTTCTGCCAGTCACGTGATGTAACCCCCCATTTAACTGTTCCCATGCTATAAAGAAGATATGGACTTTGATTGGACTAAAACTATACGATCACACCTTTATCACGCCTAGAATACAGTTGATACATACCCATATCTTATGAATATTCATACGTATAAATTGTTTTCCCCTGTAGTTGTAAGCTCAGAAACACTTTCACTTTTACTCGCTTATAGTAGCCGAGATCTGTGTTGTCTTTCTCCATTGCAATGTCTTAATTAAAGCACCTTATTATCTGATCGTCTTAATTAAGACCCCCGAATTGGATTTAACATTACGCAGCTAGTTGGCACAGTTGGCTTAAAATAGGAACTTTTTAGGCTATTTTGGCTTGGCAGTGCCACATGACAAAACCAGGACAGTTTATATAAAATTCCTGTGAAATCTGTATTGGTGACATGGGAGGCGGCTCTAGCCTTTGTGGGGCCTTAGGCAAAACTTAGACATGAGGCCACACCCACTCACACCCATAATGGGGAAAAATAATTCAAGCAAGAAAAATGGCCGCAGAGAAAATGCACGGATCTAGCACACGGGTGGTCAGCACCACTTCCAGGGCGCCCTCCTCACCCATCGGACATATTCAGCCAATGCAAGACGGGGGAGAGAGGGGGAGGTGAGAAAAAGAGAGAGGGGTAATAGAGAGAGGGGTAATAGAGAGATTCAATGACACAGACATTAGTATTAACTAGGGTTGTCCCGATACCGAGTATTTGCGCTCGATGCCTAAATAGAATACTTGCCCCCCCCCCCCCCCGCCGCAACGAATGCCGCCGCCGACCCCGTCGCATACCGCAACAACGCCGCATGGTTAAACAGCGTGCGGGGAACATCACAGCTTTCATTTGAATAGCTGTAGTGTTTCCCGCCACGCATAGACACTCCCCCTTGCTCGGGATTGGATGGATCTGTCCAATCCCGAGCAAGGGGGAGTGTCTATACGCGGCGCAGCGGGGAACACTACAGCTATTCAAATGAAAGCTGTGATGTTCCCCGCACGCTGTTTAACCATGCCGCGGGGGCATCTAGGTATGGGGGGACATGGCTGTATATAGGGGGGACATGGCTGCATATGTGGGGGGACATGGTTGCATTTGGGGACACATTTTAAAAAAAGTATCGGTATTCGGTATCGGCGAGTACATAAAAAAAAGTATCGGTACTTGTACTCGGTCCTAAAAAAGTGGTATCGGGACAACCCTAGTATTAACCACAGGCGAATTAGGCGGCCGCGAGGCCCCTGCGAGTGCCAGGCCTTAGGCGACCGCCTAATTAGAGAGCCGCCTCTGCATGGCTTTGTTTATAAACAAAGCCATGGTACGCAGTTAGTTGATATTGCACGCCTCAAAAGGGATTTATTTCTTTATTTTTTTGTTTATTAATTTATTCATTTGACTGAGCAGTGCCACATGACGAAATTAGAGGATCATTTATATAACATTTCTGCAAAAAAAGGGTTAAAACTATAATTTTGCCGCAAAAAAATCCAGTCCGGTGAAACCGCCTTCTCGCCAACGGCGAGCGACAAATTATTTTTTTTTTTTTTTAAAGATGTACCGCGAGTCATTTTCACAGTCGGACTCATCCCGGCGCCCCCTCCCGGAGGACGTGCGTCTGCTTTCTGCCCGCAAGACATTCCAAGCAATTGTCTGTAACGTGTAATCCAGCAGGGCTGTGCGGTCCTTGGGGGGGGGGGGGGGGGGGACGGCAGCCAGAGAGCGCAGACAATCAATTATATCCTCCCTACAACCCTGAAATAAAGGGGGACGCTCTGACAGCTGCACTTCAGTCCAGGAAAAACAAAAAACAAAAGATGAAATGATTAATCGGCTTTAATGTGAGGCAATAAATTGTGTTCACAGCTGCAAACCACAATATGAAAGCCGGGGGGCGCTATTCCCTTTACTAGGTGACGGTCTTTAGAGGAGATGAATGGAGGAGAATAAAAAAAGAGGTGAATTTAATTCTAAGGACCAGAACATGGGGGGTTCTACTCAGGCCCGGACTGGGCCAAAAAATAGGCCTGGGCATTTTAAACTGAGCAGCCCGGGATGGGGGGGGCACAGCGGCTGTTAATGATGGGATGTGGGGTTCAAGCACCTTGCACCTCTGGACCCCTTTACATTACAATGCACCCCAAAGTTTGTTACACAGACACCCCCCCCTAACAGTTCTGGACCCCCTGCATGTCACACTGGGTGGAGACGTGACATGCGGCCCGCGGGCTGCCACGGCCCGCCGGGCATTTGCCCGGCCGGCCCTATAGTCCGGGCCTGGTTCCAAACATTGACATCTGGTGAATCGGAGATTAATCGTTCACATGAAGAAACTTTAACAATGTTACAAGTCAGCTCAATCACTAAAATCTCATTTTCAATGATCCCGCCACGAAGGTGCTTGTTCAGGCACTTCCCGTTATAGTCCAGATCTGTATACACTATATTGTCAAAAGTATTGGGACGCCTGCCTTTTACACGCACATGAACTTTAGGGCTCTTTCACACGTCCGTTAACAGACCGCAATGCTTTCCTATGGGTTAGCGGATGAGCATCCGTTAACATCCGTCTCCGTTAAGCTCCGTTTTTTTGAATGGAAGAAAACCCTATTTTTCTTCCGTCAAAAAAACAGAACGGACGAAAAATGGACGTTAGCGGACGATCCATTCAGTTTTTCATCAAAATATGTAAAAAGACCAAAAAAAAAACAGATGAAAAAACGGATAGAAAAACAGACGAAAAACGGATCAACTGATGAAAAAAAAAATGATCTAAAAAACTGAGCGGACGTGTGAAAGAGCCCTTAATGGCATCCCAGTCTTAGTCCGTAGGGTTCAATATTGCTTACCCTCCCCTGATGAAGACTCTTTATGAGTTGAAATGCGTTGACTCGGCTTATACTCAAGTATATACGGTAAGTGCATATAATTGCAACATGCAAAAAAAGTTTATAAAATTACAACGTGCAAACACCGCACCACACACACATGTGAATGAGCCTATAGAGTACCAATAATGAAACGGTTATCAATACCTAGAGTGCAGAGCGTATCTGGAGCGAACCACCTTTAAAAAAAAGTGAATAAAATTGCAACGTGCAAAAAAAGTGCATAAAATTGCAACGTGCAAAAAAAAAGTGCATAAAATTGCAACGTGCAAAAAAAGTTTTGATGATAGAGCACTAAAACACGCGTTGTAATGTAGTTTGTTGGTAGCGGGGCTAAAACTGCATGTAAAACGCACCATGCATAAAAACTGCATTGCATACATGTGAACCGGTCCTAAGGCTAGGGTCACATCTAGCGTTGCGTGATCGTGCGCTTTTTTTTTTGTTGCGCATTTTTACTCTGTAACCCATTAATTTGGACCTGCGCTAAAGAAGCTCCTAAATCGTTTTGGGGCGTTGAGCGGAGCGCATTTGTCATGCGTGATAAATGCGCATCTGCTTGCCATTAACAGTAAACGGCACGCGCGTTTTTCACGTTTGTGGTGGCGCTGCCTCCACATTCACAAATGTACCCAACCGAGACCTCTACGGCTCCTATCGCTGAACGTAATTTTTTTCAGTAATGAGCCCCACCCTCCCTCCTCCATCTCCCTAGCTAGTTACAAACTGATTGAGCGGCTGCCGTCTTGCGGGCGCGGTTAACCCTCGTCATACGCGGGTACAAGCACTCATCATCTCATGTAACAACGTATGTAATATGGACATCAATTCCGCCCCTCGGTTTCTAATATGCGAACGCCGCCGCCGCTGCTGCAGCAACGATCCGATTATTGATCCGCTAAGTGACGCTCCATCCTTGGAGCGGTTTCCCAGCGCTGGCACATTTCAATTTCGAAATGCGTTTCAGCCATAATACGAGTGATTTATCATTTTCGCCGGAGCTGTCAGCGGGAACTCGCAGATAAAGAGAAAACATCTGGAAGCGTAAACAAGACGTCGCGGCGGCTGAATGTTAATCCGCAGCCGGCGTACTCACTTCATTAGGGGCAGGAAGCAGCTAATTAACAAGTGAATAAAAAAAAAAAAAGTTGAGATCTCGCACAGCCGCTGCGAACTCAGATCAGAAGATTCTTCTTTTTTTTCCTTTCTGCATAAAAAGTAAGTCTCGGCGAGTGTCACGGTGGGGCCCTCCGCCCCTCCCCTCCCCCCCCTTGGGAGGAATGCTCGGAGCCTGAGAACCTCCAGCGAGAGGCAGGAGGAATAAAATAGACAACAAAAATATTTATCTAAAGTTGGAAATATCGGGTCATGTGACTTGGAGAGCGCACAGATGGAATGACGCCCCCCCCCCCCCCCCCCGTTCCCAGCGAGGTGTCTGGTGTCCCTCTCCAAACTGGACTACAAATAGAAGACTTGATATTTTTTTATTATCAGTTACAGAATATCTTTTTAATATTTTTTGGGTTAGATTCGTTTTTTTTCATCATGTTTTTGGCCCCTTGGGGTGTTTTACCTTAACCACTTCCTCCCCAGATAGAGGTCATATGACCTCCTTGGGTTGAAGGGGTTATACCTCCTGCCGCCACCAGGCGGCATTCTGTTCACTGCACAGACAGAGATGAACTGATGTTGCTCTGCCCTCTCTCTCTCTGTGACATCAGAAATCGGAGACGATGAGGAGGATGTCACTTCCTGTTCCGGTTTAGGTTGTTGTCACTTCCTGTTTCGGTTTAATGTTTACAAGCAGTTACCGGCATGAACAAGCATCTGGTCAACCGGTATTGGTTCGATCAGATTCTTGGAGGCCACTTATAGGGTTGCCACCTGTCCCAGGATTCACCTGGACAGTCCAGGTTTTGAATCATGTGTACGAGTTTCAGTCATTTACAGAATATCTAATGCCAATTTTTTTTTTGTTTGTTTGTTCTGGGTACATCAGTTTTTTTTAGGTTTATGGCCCCTCGGGGTGTTTTACCTTAACCACTTCCTCCCCAGATAGAGGTCATATGACCTACTTGGATTAAAGGGGTTATACCTCCTGCTGCCACTGGGTGGCATCCTATTCACGGCACAGATATCGAGGAACTGATCTTGCTCCACCCTCTCTGTGACATCAGAAACGATGAGGATGTTGTCACTTCCTGTTTAGGATGTTGTCACTTCCTGTTTCGGTTTGATGTTTACAAGCATCTGGTCAACCGGTCTCAGTTTGATCAGATCCTTGGAGGCCACATAGGGTTGCCACCTGACCAGTCTGGGTTTTGAATCATGTGTCCAGGTATCAGTCATTTAGAGAATATCTAATGCCAATTTTATTTGTTTTGGGTAAATTTGGTGGCCACTTCACCTTTCTGGAGCTTTATCTGCCCTCCAAAAAGCCACAAAAGGTATTGATGTTGCGTGTTAACCTATTTCCGACCAATAAAGATCTACCTTTACCTATTGGCGAAGTAAAGGCGTACCAAATATTTGTCTTGGTTTCCCTGCTCTTGGACCTTTTGACTTTTTTTTTTTTTAAACCAAGAGGAGACCCTTTACTTTGGTGGTCACTTCCCCTTTCTGGGGCTTCATCTGCCCTCCAAAGTAAAAGGTCCCCTCTTGATTAAAAAAAAAAAAGTCCAAGAACAGGAAACCAAAGGCAAATTCCTGGTATACCTGTACTTCGTTAATAGGTATAGGTAGATCTTTGTCAAAAATAAGGGTTAAAAGCAACATTAATACATTCTGTGGCTCTTTGGTGGCCACTTCACCTTTCTGGCCTCCAAAAAGCCACAGAAGGTATTTTTGTTGCGTTTTAAACTATATCTGACCAATAAAGATCTACCTTTTGCCTATTGGCAAAGTAAAGGCGTACCAGAAATTTGGATTTGGTTCCCTGCTCTTGGACCTTTTGACTTTTTTGTTTTGTTTTTAAACCAAGAAGAGACCCTTTACTTTGGAGGGCAGAAGAAGCCTCAGAAAGGTCAGGAGGCCACCAAAGTAAAGGGTCTCCTCTTGGTTTAAAAGAAAAAAAAAAGTAAAAAAAGCAGGGAACCAAATCCAAATTTCTGGTATACCTTTACTTTGCCAATAGGTAAAAGGTAGATCTTTATTGGTCAGAAATAGGTTAAAACGCAACAGCAATAGTTTTTGTGGATTTTTGGAGGGCAGATAAAGCTCCAGAAAGGTGAAGTGGCCACCAAAGACCCACAGAATGTATTAATCTTGGTTAAAAAAAAATAAAAAAGTCAAAAGGTCCAAGAGCAGGAAACCAAAGACAAATTCCTGGTATGGCTGTAGAGGTGGATCTTTATTGGTCAAAAACTGTTAAAACACAACATTTTGTGGCTCTTTGGTGGCCACTTCACCTTTCTGGAGCTTCACCTGTCTGACTCCTAGCAGCTTCAAAGGCGGCTTCCCACTGCGCATGCGTAATTTCTGCTGTGTGAATGGTCCCTGGGGCCTCATGGGACCCGTGACGTGTCCCGAGAGGGTGTGGGCAAAGAGGGGGGCCTGCTCCCCCTCTCTAGAAAAATAAAAAAGTTCCGCTTTCATTATTCAATAATTAACCACCTCAATACCGGGCTTTTATACCCACCTCCATACCAGGCCTATTCTGCCACAATTCTCCTACATGTACAAATCATCATTCTTTTGCTAGAAAATTACTCAGAACCCCCAAACATTATATATGTTTTTTGAGCAGACACCCTAGGGAATAAAATGGCATTCATTGCAACTTTTTATCTTGCACGGTATTTGCGCAATCATTTTTCAAACGCCTTTTTTTTGTAAAATACAGTAAAGTTATCCCAATTTTTTTGTAAAATACAAAAGATGATGTTACGCCGAGTAAATAGATACCCAACACGTCACGCTTTAAAATTGCGCACACTCATGGAATGGCGCCAAACTTTGTTACTTAAAAATCTCCATAGGCGACACTTTAACATTTTTACAGGTTACCAGTTTAGAGTTACAGAGGAGGTCTAGTGCTAGAATTGTTGCACACGCTCTAACGCACGCGGCGACACCTCACATGTGTGGTTTGAACGACATTTACATACGTGGGCAGGACTTGCTCGTGCTTTCGCTTCTGAGTGCGAGCTATCTGGGACAGGGGCGTTTTATTTTTATTTACTTATTTATTTTTTACACTTTAAAAAATAAAATAAAAATTTCGATCGCTTTTATTCCTATTACAAGGAATGTAAACATCCCTTGTAATAGGAATAGTGTGCGACATGTCCTCTTTATGGAGAGAGGCGGGGTCAATAAGACTCCACATCTCTCCTCCAGACTGGAAAGAATGAGATTGTGGAAAAAAATTCACAGATCTCACTCTTACTAGCCGCAATTGCGGTTTGTTTACTTCCGGGTACCCAGGCGTGACGTCATCACATCGCGCCCGGGCCTCCGACGGTCATAAAGATGACTGGTGACCATCTGGTCACCAGTCATCGCTATGCTGCACATCCGGCGGATGGCGATCATCTCTCCGGGCCCCCGATGGCAGCGGGAGGGGGGGATGTCCCCTCCCGCCGCCTATAAGAACGATCAAGCGGCGGAAGTGCCGCTATGATCATTCTTACGGTGCGCAGGATCGCCGCCGGAAGAAAATTATATCCTGAATGATGCCTCTAGGTGCACCCATCATTCAGATATCCCCGCGCAAAGTACAGGACGTCATATGACGTCCACCCGGGATAACAGATCCCCTTTTTGGACGTCATATGACGGCATGCGGTTTTAAAGTGGTTAAGCCAAAGACAAGTTTTGAATAGAGTGGAGAGGGATTAGAATCCCTGCCAGGTTTTTGTTTCTGTCTGTGTCCCCGTGAGGGAGATTCAGCCTCTCCATTTGTCCTGTTTACCATGATCACAGAGAGTGAAAAGAATTACCAGATTTTTGGTTGTCACCAGAACAGGAATAGATAGGAAATCTTCCACTGGGGGACACTAGGGATTCCCTCACTTCCTATTTGGCTATGGGACTGGACGTGAAGGGAAATCTCCCCAACGGGACAAAAACTGACAGGGGTTCTAACCCTCGCTTACGCTATCCAAAATGGAAAACGTTTGTGATGCCATACTTTGGTGAGATGCTGAAACGTGGTTCCACTTTAAATAACGGCCCCCCAACGGTAATGCCGATTGTGTTTTATTTAGTGCTCCAGTAAACAGATTTGGGTTTGGCTTCCTCAGCTCTGACATTTCTGAATTATTTATGAAATGAAGATGTAAAAAAAAAAAAAAAAATGGAAAGAATTCATTATTTAGGATTTTTCCATTTAGATGCGTCCCTCAAACATGGCGGACGGCGGTTGGCTCTCTTACTTTTTCTCTGAAGTTTTTGTGCTGAGGGGGGGGGAACTGCAGCCTTGTATAGAAGTACGAAGCAACGATATCGATGGTGTCATTGGCGTGTACATGTGCATAACCCAAACCTGGGAACGACCATGTCACCCTCCGATGGTCCTCCATCCAGCGCTTTCTCTAGAATGCGTCTGTCAACACTTCTGGGTTCTCCCTGGAACCACCTTTTAGGAGGTTAGGTGATGATTTGGCCATCGTTCGAGCGTCGCTACTCCTAAGCCAAGCTTCCCGTGCCTCCATCGTCAGCTCCTGTGTTCCCTGTTCTTCCAGTGACTGGGACCCCTGTGCACCCCAGATACCCTCACACCCTTGCAGGGCTGGTGCAAGGACACCCCCCTTTGCCCTGCCCTTGTGACAGGAGCTGGCGCTATACAGGAAACATCAGCTCTGCTTCCTCTGGTGCCGGTGACTTGTCGGTATGGTTCCCCTATCGAGATGGTTCCTGTAAGGACTGCGCAGGCGCAATCCTTGCCGACGGAAATCTCCGAACCTCGGCCAGCATCCAGGCTCATTCCTCAACATCCCAGTGGATTGGAGGATGTTAAAAAAAAAAGAGCTAGGAGGCCGAGCGAGTGTAGCGAGCCATCCGAGCGACGCAATGACGTGAGTCCAACTGGCCACTTACCTCAAATTCCACGTCACCCTGGAGGTTCGGAGATTTCCGTCGGCAAGGATTGCGCCTGCGAAGTCCTTACAGGAACCATCTCGATAGCCGGAACCATATCGTCAGATCACCGGCTCAATTCTTCACACTGATGCTCGGAGAAGGCGAGTCAGGAACCCGCAATCTGGGCTTGCCGATCCACCAATCCCAGAGCAGGAGGTGGCGAGCCACATCAGAGGGTCGGACAGAGCGGCTGCCTGAGACTGATTTACATGCTGCAGCCTGCAGAGCATGCAGACACGGAGGGAAACCAGCGGCTGGACGCCCTAGGCGGCTACTTAGTGGTAGCACCGGCCCTGCACCCTTGTGTCTCCAGTTAACCCCCGCAATCTTGTGCGCTGCAGAGATTCCTCGCACTTCTGTGTTTCCAAGGAACCATGCATTTCCTTGTTACCAGGGACGCCTGCTCTCCTGTTATCCCCATGTATCCACTGACCCCAGTCTTACGCGTCTTCAAGAACCCCGGCACTGCCGTGTGTCCAGTGACCCCAAGCACTCCTAGTTCCAGGGATCCCCGCAACTGGCGCGCGTCTCTAGTGACCCCCGGCACTCCCATTTCCATGGACCCCGGCATTTTCAGTGACCCCCGGAACCGGCGCACGTCTCCAAGGACCCCTGGAACTGGAGCGCGTCTATAAACACCCCCTGAACCAACGCGCGCCTCCAAGGACCTATGGGCAACCGCGCACCTCCAGTGACCCCCGGCAACCATTTCATATCACTCACTATTATTTATTGTAGATATGGCTATATGAAAAATAGAACTATATAATACAATTTACCTTAGACCACTCCCTCTAGACCTCACAGACGGGCCAGACTGTGGCCATTGGGAGTAGAAATTTGTGCTGGTGTCAGTGAGCATGAATAATTCATCTTTGGTATCAGCGGGAACAACAGTGGCCTGTCGTCTGTGCCAGCAACAGTGCCGTGCCAGCGGTGGCAACAGCTCCCCACTGTCGGTGCCAGAGGCAGCAACAGCACCTCGCCATTGGCCCATCATTGGCGCCAGCGGGAGGAATGGTTCCCCCAGGGGCCAGATAAAAGGGCCACATCGGCCGCAATTTGGAGACCCCTGCTCTAGAGCAGTGATGGCGAACCTTGACACCCCAGATGTTTTGAAACTACATTTCCCATGATGCTCCGCTACACTGCAGAGTGCATGAGCATCATGGGAAACATAGTTTCAAAACATCTGGGGTGCCAAGGTTCGCCATCACTGCTCTAGAGCAGGGGTCTCCAAACTTTTCAAACAAAGGGCCAGTTTTTGGTCCTTAAGACTTTAGGAGACAGAAAATGTCTCGGGCCCAGCATCGGTGACAATAAATATGGCCTCATGGTTGGTCTCAGTAGGAGGAGGAGTCATGTCCCTATTAGTAGGAGGAATAGTATCCCATCATTGGTATCAGAGGAAGAAATAGTGCCCCCTTGTTGGTGTCAGTGGGAGGAATAGTGCCTCATATCAGTTGGAGGAAAAGGGCCGGATAAAGGCTAGTAAAGGGCCACATCTGGCCCTCGGGCCGCAGTTTGGAGACCCCTGCTCTAGACTGTCCATTTTTTCGGCTCCTGCTATCTGAATAGAAGTTCTGGATTATAGAAAAAGATCGCGACTTAATTAATTTGAATTTAGGACTGCGTGCTAATGGTCGCAGATCAACCCGGCCTTGGTCGGAAATGAAAAGGACTGAAAACTGCTGGATATGATTTTTCTATTTTTTTTTTCCCCAGTAGTCGTTCTTGAAAGTATTTTTTATTTATTTTTTTTATTTATTTTTTTGAACCAAAAGGGGAAATGATCCTTTCCCATCAGAGACAAGTCAATGGCAGGCAGTGCAGTGCGATGCGCAGTAACGGCCCCTCTTTGGATTTCCTCCACGCCGTATTTTCTGTGGGGTAAGCAGGAGCCGCACGGCTCCCCTCTGAGTTATGTGTCCCAACGTCTACAAGACTCGCGGCTCAGGAGACCAGTTAGCGGCGGTGGAAAAGCCGAGCGCAAACGATATCTACGGCTTTTTTTTTCCTGCGACTCGGCGTCCCGTTTGGCGGAGGATTTGTAGGAGCCGGCAGGCAGTAAATGTATTCATTTATTGGGTTTTCAGTCTAATCAAATATTCATTTGCCGGAGTTTCATTCCATTACGGCGAGTATTACACAAAGGTGAGCAAAACTGTAGATTTAGTTTAAAGTCTAATCCGGGCCTCTGGAGGGAATATCGACTATATAAAAAGCGGTATAAATGATTTTCTCGGTAACAGTAAAATATGCTTATGGCCCTCCTGCGCACATTTGCCGGCTTTAGAACTGGCAGTGAAATGCCTGACTGGCTTAATAAGCAAAAAAAAAATATAAGAAAAAAGCGTTCGAGGAAAGGAGTCCGCGCAGAGTGCGCAACGTTCTCCGACAGCTGAAAAATCCTTCAGTAATAGTCGTCCTCCCCCAGGACCCCGCGCTTTACGGCACAACATTCCCGCAAAATCATCGCTAAAGAAAATGGAGGAGGAGGCGGCTGGCGCGGAATAACCCGGCGTCTGTTATTTCCAAGCGATGGATGAGGTGGTGGGGGGGGGGGGGGGGGTGAGAGGCAGCCGGGGAGCGACTCACCTTCAAATCAACAGATAAGGTACCATTGAGTGCAGTGGGTGAGGATTCAGGACAGGGGGCGCCAGATTGTTCAGTAGGAGGGACAGCCTGTATATGTTACCAATATCCACAGGATAAAAAATCCCCCCCTTTACATGAGAGTTACCATCAGTCTCCACATTCATGTAAGTGGGGGGGGGGGGTCCCCCAACTGACATGACGGACCCCATTCATTCCCCCTTACATGATGGTCCCCCGTCCACAACGACGGACCCCATCCTTCCCCCCCTTACACGACAGACCCCATCTCCGTCCCCCTCACACGACGGACCCATCTCCGTCCCCCCCTTACACGACAGACCCAATCCGTCCCCTCAACTTACATGACGGACCTCCCTCTTTACATTAGAATCCCCATCAGAGTCCTCCCCCCTTAAATGAGAGTTTACATGATTCTGACGGACCCCATTCGTTCCCCCTTACATGGCGGACCCAGTTCAATCCTCCTTACATGATGGACCCCATCCGCCCCCCAACTTACACAACGGACCCCATCCGCCCCCCAACTTACATTACTGACCTCCCTTTTTACATTAGAATCACCATCAGAGTCCTCCCCCCTTAAATGAGAGTTTAAATGATTATGACGGACCCCATTCGTTCCCCCTTACATGGCGGACCTCGTCCGTTCCTCCTTACATGACAGACCCCATCCACGACAGACCCCACCCTTCCCCCCCTTACAGGATGGACCCCATCCTTCCCCCCCCCCCAACCTACACGAGGGACCCCATCCGCCCCCCCCAAACTTACACGAGGGACCTCCCTCTTTACATTAGACTCCCCATCAGAGTCCCCCCCCCCCCTTAAATGAGAGTTTACATGATTCTGACGGACCCCATTCGTTCCCCCTTACATGGCGGACCCAGTTCAATCCTCCTTACATGATGGACCCCATCCGCCCCCCAACTTACACAACGGACCCCATCCGCCCCCCAACTTACATTACTGACCTCCCTTTTTACATTAGAATCACCATCAGAGTCCTCCCCCCTTAAATGAGAGTTTAAATGATTATGACGGACCCCATTCGTTCCCCCTTACATGGCGGACCTCGTCCGTTCCTCCTTACATGACAGACCCCATCCACGACAGACCCCACCCTTCCCCCCCTTACAGGATGGACCCCATCCCCCCCCCCCCCCCCAACCTACACGAGGGACCCCATCCGCCCCCCCCAAACTTACACGAGGGACCTCCCTCTTTACATTAGACTCCCCATCAGAGTCCCCCCCCCCCTTAAATGAGAGTTTACATGATTCTGACGGACCCCATCTGCCCCCCAACTTACACAACGGACCCCATCCGTTCCTCCTTACATAATGGACCCCATCCGTTCCCCCTTACATGGCAGACCCCATTTGTTCCCCCTTACGCGGCGGGCCCCATCCGGCTCATTGATGGAGGTGGGGATGGCAGGTTCATTGATGAAGGTCATTCATTCATGGGAGGTGGGGGCTCATTGATGGAGGTGGGGAGGGAAGGCTCATTCATTGGAGGTGGTGGGAGCGCTCATTAATGGGAGGGGGAAGGCTCATTGATATAGTGGTGGGGGGGGGGGCTCATTAATGGGAGGGGGAAGGCTGCCCTGTGTCAGAAGAGCTGTTGGACCTCACATTAGCGGAAAAGATAATGCTGGTTCTGATAGAAAGGTGTCAGAACACACAGAACAGCAGTTTGCAGTGTACTGGGCGGGGTAGCTGCAGACTGGTCAGGGTGCCCATGCTGACCCGTATCCACAGTCAAAAGCCTCTACAATGGGCATGTGAGCATCAGAACGGGACCACCGAGCAATAAGAGAAGGTGGTCTGGTCTGATGAATTGAAGAATGGTTTGAGAAACACAACAGTGAGTTTCAGGTGTTGACTTGGCCTCCAAATCCTCCAGATCTCAATGCAATCGAGCATCTGTGGGATGTGCTGGAAAAACAAGTCCGATCCATGGAGGCCTTGCCCACCTTCCAACCTAAAGGACCTGCTACTGACGGCTTGGTGGGCAGATACCACCGCATACCTACAGAGGTCTAGAGGAGTCCATGTCTCAATTGGTCAGGGTTGTTTTGATAGCAAAAGGGGGACCTACTCAATGTTGGATGGGTGGTCATAATGTTATGGCTGATCTGTGTTTTCAGATATAAGCAGTGGCGTCACTAGGGTTGGTGTCAACCGATGCGGTAAAACATGGTGTTACCCCCCCCTCTGTCTAGGCTGCCCAGCACCAAGCAGGCAGCGCACGGGGCGCACCCCAAACCAGCCCCTGTAAATGATAGTATAGGGCAGTATAGTGGCAGGTTAGGGTAGTATAGAGTGGTATAGTGGCAGGTTGGTGTAGTGGGGTGGTATAGGACAGGTTAAGGTGGTATAGGGCATGTTGGGGTAATATAGGGTGGTATAGGGCAAGTTAGGGTTGCATAGGGCAAGTTGGGATGGCATGGGAAAGGTTGGGGTGGTACAGGGCAAGTTAGGGTGGCATAGGGCAGATTGGGGTGGTACAGGGCAATATAGTGTGGCACGGGCAAGTTGGGGTGGCATGGGAAAGTTTGGGGTGGTACAGGGCAGGCTGTGGTGGTACAGGGCAGGCACCCCCCTAGCAACGCCTCTGGATATAAGGAACATGTAAGTTCCCCACCAGCAGGCAGCCAAAGCCTGAGATACAAACACGCTAACAATGCCGACTAAACATAATGCATGACAACAGGCCGGAGTGCAAAGACAGGAATTTAATGCCATTGCGGAGCGGAGTGGCAGAGGGTGCTCAATAATTCACCAGGCCGGCTGTCTCCGAGATGCTGACTGGCAAAACAGGCTCTTTAAAGCTTACAAGTCTCGGGAGCGGTGTACGGCTAAACCTACAAGCGAATCCATTATGTGAAGGAGATGTAAATGCCGCTTTAAACATGTTCTAAAGCACTAACTCAATCAAAGCCGGGAGATGGGGTGTCATCACAAGACGAGAACTTTAATCTACTTATCTCCGCATCAGCATTCCGCCTTCCACAAGAAAGCCAGCGACAGCTGCATGGCGGGATGGAGAGTCGCCAGACCCAGAACCCTACAGGTAGGTATATATGACAATTACCGTATATACTCGAGTATAAGCCCAGTTTTTCAGCACATTTTTTTTGTGCTGAAATTGCCCCCCCTAGGCTTATACTGGAGTCACTTTTTTGCGCCTGATCTCCCGTAATTTGAGGAACCGGTACTGCCCGTCCGTAGTCCTCCCGGACCCCAAACTTGGCACACATGTAGCCCCACTCTTCCTCTATAAGTGAGCAAAGTTTGTTGTCCAGGGGTCCCTATGACCGGGGAGCACCGATTTTTTCAAACCCAGGCACCCCTTCCATAGACTCCAATGTTAAACAGTCATTTCTCAGGTGACTTTGGAGACCTGGTACCGACCGGCCTTAGGTCCCCTAGACCCGAATCTTGGCACACATGTAGCCCCACTCTTCCTCTACAAGTGTGCAAAGTGTGTTGTCTGGGGGACCTACGGCCAGGGAGCGACGATTTTTCAAAGCCGGGCACCCCTTCCATAGACTCCCATGTTAAACGTCAGTCTAGTCATGGGCACAGTGAGGCATGCAGATGGACACCCTATAATGCAATGGAAGGGCTCTCGCGCTATCGATATTCTAAACCTAGGGGGCACTGCTGCAGTTACCTGAAATTGGTCACAGCCAAAAATGAAAACAAATGAAATGAGTGATAATAACTGCGCTGTGTGGGTATGGAGGGATAGGGCAACAACCAAAAAACAATAAAAAAAAAATAAACAGTGATCAAATAAGTCCCACCAAATGGGCGGGGTGAACTCTACAAGCAGTGTGGAATCTGAACTGTGAAGGTGGGTGATCTGGAAAAGGTTAACACTGTGCAGCAAAATCATTATAAGGAAATGAAATAAACATGGAAGTACAGTTATCAAAATAAATGTCCAAGATTGGTACTAAAGACCAAAGGTAAGTGATCCCAACACATAATAAAGGGTAAAAATCCAGTGAAATCAAGTGCAAAAACAAATCTCGCATCCAAGAAGCATATATTTAAAGGTGCAGTCCTTGATAGCTGTGAGTAATAAGTGATGAGAAACCAGGAAATCCAATATTTCAGAGAAGCGCAAGCTTTGGTGCGCACACCTCTAGTGGTATGGAATGCTCACCTCAAGGCCATAGCACGGATAGCCTGGATACCACTCAGGGTGTACTCAAAGATCCAGCAGGATGAGGGCTGCCGCCACTGGTGCTTGCTATTTTTACTGTATAGGAGTTACACTTTTTAAATTGAATTACTGAAATAAATGAACTTTTTGATTGATATTGACATTATTTGAGATGCACCTGTAGTTCCATGGAAATGCCTGGTACACCTATACACATAGGTCTATGCGCACGGCTTTAAAAAAAATCGATGCTCCCCAGCCGTAGGTCCCCCGGACAACAAACTTTGCACATTTGTAGAGGAGAAATGGCGCTACATGTGTGCCAAGATTCCGGGTCCAGAGGACCTACGACCGGCCGGTACCGGGTCCCCAAAATCACTGGAGAAATTACCGTTTAACATGGGAGTCTATAGGAGGGGTGCCCGGCTTTGAAAAATCGATGCTCCCCATCCGTAGGTCCCCCAGACAACACACTTTGCACACTTATAGAGGAAGAGTGGGGCTACATGTGTGCCAAGTTCCGGTACCGGTTCCCCAAAATCCGGGAGATCAGGCGCAAAAAGGTGACTCGAGTATAAGCCGAGGGGGGCATTTTCAGCACAAAAAAAAATGTGCTGAAAAACTCGGCTTATACTCGAGTATATACGGTATTTAGGAACATTTTTTTACCTTTACAACCCCTTTAATCCCACTTTAACCCTTTGCTGCATACTAGTACATTACAACATCAAGTTCCCGGGGGCCATTTAAAAAAATTAAATAATTCAGACCGGATTTAATCCCACTTTAACCCTTTAATCTAATTTTGATGGCCTCCATGCCGTTTCGCCGTAACCCTTCCGGGACGTCGATCCCTCCTAACGTCTCCAAGCGGCGCACCTTGTGAAGGGCGCCGTTTTATGCAAAAACAACCTCCCGCCATCACATCACACACACACCCCGAAAAAACATAACTAAGGTATAAACATGCAGAGGAAGAGACGGAGGTGGGGGGGGGGGTCTCGCCGCGATCGTAAAACGCTGTTATCTTTCTGTTCAGCAGTTCGCGTTACCGCTGTTCTGACTAATTAATTAAAGGAGCTGTTTCCGTAATGTGCAAACAGGGACTCGGCGAAAACTGGAAAAAGGCTTTTAGATCTCCGGGAGACGCGGAGTCAATCCGGGGCGCCGGCAATCAAATGTAATGAAATCGCGTGTCAGTGCTAAGCTTGCAAAAACGGTGAAGTTTGACTAGGGAGTAAAAGGATTATAATTAGATTTTCAATAGGATAATAACTGAATGGCAGAGAGCAGTAAAGAGAAAATATTATGTTGTTGGCTAATGGCTGCTGCCGATCGCCTTCGTTTAGAGGTTTTTTTTTTTTTTTTTCGTTCTCTTGTAAGCCGTGCTAATTTAATTTGCTTTTACCATCGAAAAAAGAAAAAAAAAATAGTATCAGCGCTCCTTCAATCGCACTTGAATGTCATTTGCAAAAATCATTGATTCCAAGGTGCTCCAATGTTTATTTTATGCAAAACGGACGACGATTGGGGTGTCCAACAACTGGCGGATCGGAGGGGGAGAGGTGGTGGTGGGGGGGGATTCTTATCCTTTGGGGGGCCCCATTGGCACTTGTAATGTGTGAACGCGCGATACGCGTGGGTTGATGTGCACTGCGTTAAGGCAACTTATTCATTATGAATGGGCTGCCAATGCACCTCGATGGATGAAAAGAGACATGCATGGTCACAATGCACGGCTCATGCGTTTTGGTGAGCTGCGTCGTGCATTCGCGCCCCCCCCCCCCCCCTGTAAAATAGATAGCGGTGCCATTTACAATGAATGCTGCTGACAATTCTGGAGTCTGGCCTCATATTTGGTGCTGAGAGGTATATGAGCAATGGCAGAGGCGGTGAGCACACAGCTGTCAACACGGTCACCAACCAGAGGAGCTTACACTCTAATGTTCCCCCTAAGTCACAAACTTATTGTTATACATTTATACAGGGCTTTTTTTTCTCAGAGAATAGGTGCAGGAAATCCCTACTTCTGAGTCACCTGTTGTGTCCACCACCTCTGAGCACCATTCGTTGGTTCCACACCCTACCCACCTCCGAGCACTATCGTTTGGTTCTACCCCCTACCCACCTCTGAGCACCATTTGTTGGTTCCACCCTTACCTACCTCTGAGCACCGTTCCTTGGTTCCACTCCCCACCCACCTCTGAGCACCATTCGTTGGGTCCACCCCTACCTACCTCCAAGCGCCATAATTTGGTTCCACACCCTACCCACATCTGAGCACCATTGTTTGGTTCCACTCCCTACCCACCTCTGAGCACCATCATTTGGTTCCACACCCTACACACCTACGAGCACCATTACTTGGTTTCACTCCATACCCACCTCTGAGCGCCATTCGTTGGTTCCACTCCCTACCTACCACTGAGCACCATTCCTTGCTTCCACTCCCTACCCACCTCTCAGTAATGGATACAGAATCAAGTATCAATTTGTGCTGCTAAGTAATTTGTATATGATAGGAAGTAAAACAAATCTCCTGTAGCCAGCAACAATGGAGCTCCCCCAGCAACAATAGACTCTGAACAGCTAGCAACAAAAAGACCCCTCCGTCAACAGTTGATGTCTCCCAGTAGCATAAGAGCCCCCCCAGCAACAATAGATCCCCTACCAGAGAAAATTGACCTCCCCAGCAACAATAGACCCCCCTTGTAAAAATAGATCCCCTCCAGCAACAATAGATCCCCCAGCAGCCAGCATTATTAGACCCCCACAGTACACCCCAGCAACATACATTCAGAGCTGGAGGTGCCGAAACTGCGTTCCCCCGTGTTCCTGCTGAAAAATAGCCCTGCATTTATATAGCTCTGATATATACCGCAGTGCTGTACAGAGATCACTGGGCCAATCAAGTCAGTCTCTGCACCAGAGGAGCTTACACTCTAACCCCCTCCCCCTTTCAAGGCATACACTATTACACATTAATATAGCTCTGACATATACCGCAGTGCTGTACAGAGAACACTGAGCCAGTAACATCAGTCTATGTACCAGAGGAGCTTACACTAGTGTGACCAGACATCCCTGGTTGCCGGGGACAATCTATTGAGAACACTGTCCCCGGAGCCAGTCTATCCCCGGATGTGTCCCTGAATTGCAGTGGCATGCATGGGGGAGGGGGGGCATTTGGCACTCTCGCCCAGGGTGCAACATTTGGGGGGAGCGCAATATCATTACTGTGCCCCCCCCCCCCCCAAGTGTGCTGTGTTGCTCCCACCTGCCCAGGGACTCCTGTAGTCCAGCCTATCCCCCATGATCCCTCTGGTGCAGGGGGCCCGTGTGTGTGTAAGAACAGTGGAGGGGAGGGGCGGTGGCGGCTATTGGAGAAGCTCTCGGCAGGAGATACTGAGGAGCGTCTGGGTGTCCGGAACAGTACCTGGTGCTGGGGAGAGCCCCGCTCTGATAGATTATCATGGAGGCCATGGAAAGGTGAGCAAAATCAACCAATCTACACTGTTCATGTGGGGTGTGTGTGTGGGGGGGGGGGTGTGAGTAGTGCAGGAATCAGGTAGGTTAGTGTAGTGGTCAGTGTAGGAATCAGGTAGGTTAGTGTAGGAATCAGGTAGATTAGTGTAGGGATCGGGTAGATCAGTGTAGGAATCAGGTAGGTCAGTATAGTGGTCAGTGTAGGAATCGGGTGGATAAGTGTAGGAATTGGGTGGATCAGTGAAGGAATCAGGTAGGTTAGTGTGGTGATCAGGTAGGTGAGTATAAAAATCAGGTAGGACAGTGTAGGAGTCGGGTAGGTTAGTGTAGTGGCCAGTAGGAATCAGGTAGGTTAGTGTAGTGGTCAGTGTAGGAATTGGGTGGATCAGTGTAGGAATCAGGTAGGTTAGTGTAGTGGACAGTGTAGGAATCAGGTAGGTTAGTGTAGTGGACAGTGTAGGAATCAGGTAGGTTAGTGTAGGAATCAGGTAGGTTAGTGTAGTGGTCAGTATAGGAATCGGGTAGGACAGTGTAGGAATCAGGTAGGTAAGTGTAGTGGTCAGGAAGGTCAGTGTAGGAATCAGGTAGGTTAGTGTAGTGGTCAGGAGGGAGATCAGTAGGAATCATGTTGGTCAGTACTAGTGGAAGGGACTCAGGAAGTGCTAAAAGTCTGGCGGGGGGTGCAAATTTCTTGCCATATCCCCGGGCGCCCCCTACACTACACCACTGACTGCAGATATCATTTGAGGAAAATATGCATGCAAATACTACAGTCTAGTTTAATAGAAGTCCGTTAGCTTTACATTATCCTTGTTAGGATAGTTGGAGGATTTATGGGTGCCCAGAGGAACCCCAATAGTACTCATGTATTTGGAGTCCTCAGATGGATCAAGCACTAAGAGCGCCCATCGCTCATCCAGCATGCCGGCCATGTGCTTTTATCGATGATCTGTGAGGACTCAAGCAAAAGGATACTTCAATGAGTCTGTAATGGGCCGCAATGTATGAAAAGGAAGAGACACACATTTAATTACAGAAGTGGGAATCGTCTTTGGAATAGTCGCCGTAATGTCCTGCTGTAAAGTTTTACTGATTAATAAACCAGAGAGAGATATAAAAATCTATCGGAATTACGGCTCGCCAGTGTTGACGCTCTGGGTTATAATTAAGTCGACTTTCTCTCCCACGTTCTCACATTGGACTTGTGAAGGGATCTGCGTCCTCTCGAGCCACAGACAGCGATGAATGGGAAAGGTCAGGAGGAAGACACGACCGGGGAATGGCCATACTTGTAAGGGACATACCGTATATACACTCGAGTATAAGCCAACCCGAGTATAAGCGGAGGCACCTAATTTTACCACAAAAAAATGGGAAAACTTATTGATTTGAGTATAAGCCTAGGGTGAGAATGCAGCAGCTACTGTAAGTGGAAAAGAGGGTCAACAATGCCCATTTGCCCCCACACTGTGCCCATTTTCAGCCTCACTGTGCCCTTATGCAGCTTCACTGTCCCCATGGTACCTTATCCACCGTGTCAGTATTGATGAGGAGGGAAGAAAAGCCATATTACGCTGTACGTTGTCCCTTCTGATTCAATAGGGGGATGTGGGGTGTATAGGGGGTAGCACTGCTTGGGGTAGCTTGAGTGGCTATAGTGCTAGAGGTATCAGGGATTTATAGAGGCCACAGTGTAAGGGGTATCAGGGATGTAGTGGGGTCACAATACAAGGGGTATCTTATAGTATATAGTTACAGTGCTGGGGGAATATCTAGGGGTGTAAAGGGGTCAGAGTGCTGGGCATACAGGGGCCATACTGCTGGGGGGATATCTGGGATGTAAAGGAGGTCAGAGTGCTGGGGGGGTATCTGGGATGTAGAGGGGTCAGAGTGCTGGGGGGATATCTTGGGTGTAGGGGGATATCTGGGGTGTAGAGGGGCCAGAGTGCTGGGGGGATATCTGGGGTGTAGAGGGGTCAGAGTTTGGGGGATATCTGGGGTGTAGAGGAGTCAGAGTGCTGGGGGGATATCTGGGGTGTAGAGGGGTCAGAGTGCTGGGGGGATATCTGGGATGTAGAGGGATCAGAGTGCTGGGGGGATATTTGGGGTGTAGAGGGGTCGCAGTGCTGGGGGGATATCTGGGGTGTAAAGGGGTCGCAGTGCTGGGGGATATCTGGGGTGTAGAGGGGTCAGAGTGCTGGGGGATATCTAGGGCATACAGGGACCATACTGCTAGGGGGATATCTGGGGTGTAGAGGGGCCACCAGTAGGAAGTCGGAGGTCTTAATTCCTCTATATAGATCTGTAGTTGGAAGCCTTTTAGATAACTGTGTTCTGGAGACCTCACTTACAAAATGATATTGATAAGATAGAAATGAGTCCAGAGATGAGTAACTAAACTGAAGAAAGGTCTTATGGGTAAAACGCAAAAACAACAAAAAAAGATGGGGGGTGCGCAGACTTGATGGACCACTTGTTCTTTTTCTGCCATCATTCTTTTTATCTATCTCGCTTCTATGTTTTAGAGCTCAGACATCTGCTGCACAGCCTTTCCACCACTATAAATCAGTATATATTGTGTTTTATGTCCACATGTAGAAGAGCCCAGGCAATAAAAGACAATATGACAAGTTCAATTCCAGGAGGCTTTATGGTAAGAGAGCATAATCCCAGGCCGCCATGAACAGCAATGCGGCACACGTTCGCATCTGATCAGAATCACCGAGCGTTCTTACCTTGCATGGGAGGGCTGTCGTGCTGAGACCCGTTGTGTTCTGGTTCCATCTCTGGAATGCAGGCGTCTGAAAGACACAAAACCAAATATTAAGACCAAATTATCTTCAGTCTGGTGGGTTGATCACCTGCGGGCTTTCTTTTTTTTTAATCGAATGCCCAGTACACACGACTCGAATGTCGGAAGACATCGGTCTGTAAAATAAAAACTGCCCGACGTTCGACTGGTGCGCATGTCAACCAGTCTATCAGAAGCATTTGGACGGCTTCTGTCGGCCGTGCACGCTGGAAAACTATCAGCCGACCGGCTCCCGATCAGAGTGTTCTGGTGGGTGGGGGCACCCCCGTCAAGAACGCAACAGCTCAGCGTGGGAGAATTGCTGTACTAAGTTGAATGATTAGTACAGCGGTTTGGACCAGGGTGGTCAGGTTTTTGGTGGAACCTTGGATTAGCATAATCCGTTCCAGGAGAAACTCACTTTACGTACACTCGCGAATACGGACACTCTGGTGTCTATGTAAAATCTTGATCAGCTTGACATGGCACTGCTCCCGGTTTTTAACATTGGCGTCAATGGGAAAACCTTGGTCAGCTTGACATGGCACTGCCATGCCACATATCCGATTTTGGGGTTGGCCACCTTGCCTAGGCAATCAGTTATGCCTGTAAATGTACTGTTGCAAAGCAGTACATGCATTGAGAAGTAAAAAAAGTTATTGCTTCACTTTAAGTACATTTTCATTTTACATACATGCTCTGGTCCCATCGTGTACCTAAAAGTGGGGTATGCCTGTAACGTGAAATATAAAAAGGAATTCATCTACTGAATATGATCATTAAAGGATTTAACCCCCAAAAATGTATCAGAAAATTATATTTCCCCCATAGCAGTCCTTTAAATGTTTCCAATCTGTGATATGCTCCTTGCTCTCGCCTCCGCTGGTTTTGTCCTCGGAGACCCCCCCCACTTGTCACATTTGATGTCTCCCAATACAGCTGATTTCCATACAGACGGGACCTCGTGTGAGCCTCGCAGCGAGCCGATTACGGCTGTGATATTGTGTGTAGCGGGCTCTCCTCCTGTAATCTCAACCCAAACGGAGAGCGAGAGAGGCGGCTTACCGTTTAACATCCGGAGACCCTCTCCCGACGTGGCTTGCTTAAGTGCCTGCTCCACTTGTTCCCGCCGCTTCGACTCGAACTCCAGCGCCTCCTGTAATTTTCTTTTGGCTTTCTTCTCTTTCTTCAAGCGCTTCTGAATTGTAGCTGAAAGACACAAAAATTACCGGTGTTACGGTCATCGGCGCTCTCCGGGGAATATCTTCCCACAAAGGGCTTTATTGCTTCTCCTGCTCTGAGTCACGCATCTCCGCTGGAGAGACCTGCGTCTCATTTCACTCCAAGCGGTTCCTCTAATCTTCCCCGGCTAATAGCTCCATGGCAGACAGAATTGACTCTAATCCTTCTCAAAATTTACTAGGGTTGAGTGTAACAGGTGGGAACCAACTGAGCAAAATACATTTTATTTCCAACAACCTGGCGCTCCCATAGCGGTGGATATGCTGAAGTTTCCACCGTATGAAAAGGAGCAGATAACGAGGACTTATTAGGTTCAGTTCACAGAGTATATCTAAAGCCAAACCTGTTCCTTCGTTGTGGAACCCTTGTTGGGTTTGGTTTTTGTTTCCGCAACGTATCCCACTGGGGAGATTTCCCTTTACTCCCCGCTTTGTAAACACAACAGGAAGGGGAGATTGCCCCAAAGTGATTGTAAATATCCTCTTAGACCAGTGTTTCTCAATTCCAGTCCTCAAGGCGCACCAGCAGGTCACGTTTTCAGGATTTCCCTCAGATAAAAATTGCCTGAAAACATGACTTGTGCCTTGAGGACTGGAATTGAGAAACACTAAGACAACTGCCATTGGAACTGGTGTCCCCATTGGAAGACCTCCCCTCTATTCTGGTGACCGGTGCAACATTTTGGATTTTCCCATCACTTTGGATGACAGTGGTCACCAGGACAAATAATGAGGGTAAATCTCACCGACGGGGACACGAATTGCAAAAAATAAATAAAAAATTACTGAAACTTTTGACTTTAGATATACTTTAATGATCTCTATTTTAGCCATGTAAAAAATGGTTGTAAAACAGGAGGTCCCCAAACTCGGGCCCATGAATGACATCCGGCCTACTACATGATTTTCTAAGTCCCACAGCTAGGCTGTGCACTGATTGAGGGTTCAGATAAGTAGCAGCTGACCATGACCTCCACTTTGACCTGATGCAAGGGCAAACCGTTATGGGGAGACCGATGCAAGGGCAGACTCTTATAGGGAGCCTGACGCAAGGAAGTGAATCTTAAGAGGAGCCGGCCCAGTGTAAGTGGGGGACACTGATGTAAGTAGGGGGACTCTAATTGAGTGGTGCACTTATGGGGAGCCTGGGAGGGGCTCCTATGGGGAGCCCGTCGCCTGGGGGGGGTCTTATAGGGAGCCCGACTCCAGGGGGGGGCACTCTTATGGGGAGCCCGACGTAAGGGAGTGACTCTTAACAGGAACCCGATGTAAGTGGGGGACACTTACAGGGAACACTGACGTAAGTAGGGGGACTCTGATGTAAAGAGGGACTCTGAGTGATACTCTTATGGGATAAAATAAAAGGAACCTGATAGTTAAATGATCTGCATCACCAACTAATCGAATCCCCCTAAATATGTGAACCTGTGAGGTAAAACACAAATGCAGAGACCAAAAAATAATCAAATAAAGGTCTATATGATAATGCCAAGAAAATTATGTCACTATTTACAGTGCTAGGACCAAAAAATTAAAATAATATCTGTAAGAATTCAACGTGGTCCCTGAGAACCTTACCGCTAGTACTGTCCCTAACGGGCGAGGTTCCTGTCCCTGATCTACTAACTCGCAAGAAGTGGGATCCAGGGGCTTAAATAGCTTCTGCGTGACCCAAAATGGCTGCTAGAGTCACACTGGGCAGAAGCGTCCAATAGGACAGCTCCCCCAAGTGACCCAGGAAACCATAGAGGAGAAGACGACTTCCTCTCTATCCCCCCAACACTCTGACCCCTCTACACCCCAGATATCCCCCCAGCACTCTGACCCCTCTACACCCCAGATACCCCCCCAGCACTCTGACCCCTCTACACCCCAGATATCCCCCCAGCACTCTGACCACTCTTTACCCCAGATATCCCCCAGCACTCTGACCCCTCTACACCCCAGATATCCCCTCAGCATTCTGACCCCTCTATGCCCCAGATATCCCCCCAGCACTGTGACCCCTCTACGCCCCAGATATCCCCCCAGCACTGTTACCCCTCTACGCCCCAGATATCCCCCCAGAACTCTGATCCCTCTACACCCCAGATATATCCCCAGCACTCTGACCCCTCTACACCCCAGATATCCCCCCAGCACTCTGACCCCTCTACACCCTAGATATCCCCCCCAGCACTCTGACCCCTCTACATCCCAGATATCCCCCCAGCACTCTGACCCCCCTACACCCCAGATATCCCCCCAGCCCTCTGACCCCTCTACACCCCAGATATATCCCCAGCATCTTACCCCTCTACATCCCAGATATCCCCCCAGCACTCTCACCCCTCTACACCCCAGATATCCCCCCAGACCTCTGACCCCTCTACACCCCAGATATATCCCCAGTGTCTTACCCCTCTACATCCCAGATATCCCCCCAGCACTCTGACCCCTCTACACCCCAGATATCCCCTCAGCACTCTGACCCCTCTACACCCTAGATATCCCCCCAGCACTCTGACCCCTCTACACTCCAGATATTCCCCCAGCACTCTGACCCCTCTACACCCCAGATATCCCCCCAGCACTCTGACCCCTCTACACCCCAGATATCCCCCCAGCACTCCCCCCAAGTCCTTAACAAAAAGCAAACATAATAATGAATTGCGACAAAAAAGGGGTAAAAACCCCTTGAGTGATTCAGTGACTGATTAAGTCAGTGAGCGTGACACCATAACAGTGTTTAAGGAAACCAAAGTCTTTTAAAATTGCACATAAGATCTTCAATTGTTGGAATGGGGCCACAATCTTCAAGACATATAACAATCTTCACATCTGGGCATTGATAAAAGGGTGGGTACTCTTACCAGAAAAGATGGACCCTCAGACTACACCGTACGGTGGGAGGGTCATTAGAGCTTGTACAGACTCGCGTCTGGATCTGGGAGTCTCTCCTTCAGATGGTCAGAACCAAAGATAGCCTCAGATGTACTCGATTGCCCAGGACAGAGTAGCTGAAATCAACTCATCAAAATTGCTCCAGACATCCCAATAGTTATGCAAAGAAAAAACATATAGAGGTGCTCCTCATAGTGTAAAAAAGTTTTTTATTTGCACTCATATGGCAAATTTTAAAATTAAAATCAAAATAATGAAGAAAGGCTTACAAAGCCACACTGCAGGTAAAAAACAAACAGCAAACTGAAAAATCCAGAGTAAAAAACCACAGCAAACTCGTGTAATAGCAGCAGATACCCTCACTTCAGATGGATATGAGAGAATTTCCAAAAAAGTCAGCAATGGAGTTAAAATAGAACTATCACCCGACCGGTTTCGTCTCGATAGGACTTCAACTGGGGTACTGACAGTCTACCAACTTTTTTGGAATAGATGTCTTTCGTTAGCACACAAATGATTCATTACATTCTCTGCAGATTACACTGTTTGAAGAATGACTCCCTGGAACGCATGTTGAAGCGCAGCGCTGACGTGTCTGGCGCTTTTTAAGACATGGGAGGGAGGATGAGTGTGACTGATGGTCTGACACACCTCCATTCTCTTGCCATTTATACTGGTGGAGAGGGGTGAGACCTGGTTAACCACATAGCCTGTGAATGATCCTGGAACGCAGCGCTGACGTCTTGACGTCATCGCGTTTTTTTGCTTATACCGACGCCCATTGGCTGGCTCAGATAGATGCGTTTCCCTATCCTTTGCCAGCATAATGATGGACAGTTTCTTAGCTCTATCAGCGTTTGCCTATGACCACTTCCGGTCTCTGCAACGCACAATGGGATTTCGTTATTGCATATGGAACGCACGCCAGTGTAGCGAGGGGGACCAGGTGTTGGCGTTAACGGATCTGGATTAACAGGTATTTATTGCAATGGAGTTGGTAGACTGTCAGTACCCCAGTTGAAGTCCTATCGAGACGAAACCGGTCGGGTGATAGTTCTATTTTAACTCCATTGCTGACTTTTTTGGAAATTCTCTCATATCCATCTGAAGTGAGAGTATCTGCTGCTATTACACGAGTTTGCTGTGGTTTTTTACTCTGGATTTTTCAGTTTGCTGTTTGTTTTTTACCTGCAGTGTGGCTTTGTAAGCCTTTCTTCATTATTTTGATTTTAATTTTGAAATTTGCCATATGAGTGCAAATAAAAAACTTTTTTACACTATGAGGAGCACCTCTATATGTTTTTTCTTTGCATAACTATTGGGATGTCTGGAGCAATTTTGATGAGTTGATTTCAGCTACTCTGTCCTGGGCAATCGAGTACATCTGAGGCTATCTTTGGTTCTGACCATCTGAAGGAGAGACTCCCAGATCCAGACGCGAGTCTGTACAAGCTCTAATGACCCTCCCACCGTACGGTGTAGTCTGAGGGTCCATCTTTTCTGGTAAGAGTACCCACCCTTTTATCAATGCCCAGATGTGAAGATTGTTATATGTCTTGAAGATTGTGGCCCCATTCCAACAATTGAAGATCTTATGTGCAATTTTAAAAGACTTTGGTTTCCTTAAACACTGTTATGGTGTCACGCTCACTGACTTAATCAGTCACTGAATCACTCAAGGGGTTTTTACCCCTTTTTTGTCGCAATTCATTATTATGTTTGTTTTGTTAAGGACTTGTCCTTTTTTGATCACTTACACGTCATCTTTGCACATTATTTTATTTGTTCTCAGGGACCACGTTGAATTCTTACAGATATTATTTTCATTTTTTGGTCCTAGCACTGTAAATAGTGACATAATTTTCTTGGCATTATCATATAGACCTTTATTTGATTATTTTTTGGTCTCTGCATTTGTGTTTTACCTCACAGGTTCACATATTTAGGGGGAATCGATTAGTTGGTGATGCAGATCATTTAACTATCAGGTTCCTTTTAAGGGTTTATTCACTTTGGGCGCCACATTTTTTTACAGCATTTTTCACTTAGTATCCACTTTGTTATGTTGGCTGCCTGATTCAAGACACTCAGTGGCTTGCGCAATATTACTTTACTATTTTTTTTTATACTCTTATGGGAGCCTGACGCCGGGGGGGGGGGGGAGACTCTTAGGGCCCGTACACACGACCAAACATGTCCGCTGAAACTGGTCCGATGTTCGGTCGTGTGTACGGCCGACCGGACAATTTTCTGGCGGATCGGACTTTTTCCAGCGGACAAATGTTTCTTAGCATGCTAAGAAACATGTCCGCTGGAAGCCTGTCCGTCGGACATGTTCGGTCGTCTGTACAGACTCACCGTACATGTCCGCTCGGCCGCCATCCCTCGCATGCGTCAAAGTGATTCGACGCATGCGTGGAAGTATTTACCTTCCAGGGCCACGCACGTCGCTGCGTAATCGTCGCGGCCACGTCACTGCGTATTGTGTACGCGCGGATTTCTGTTTGATGGTGTGTACACACATCAAACAGAAATCCGGCAGACGACTGTCCGCTGAAAACGGTCCGGCGGACAAGGCCTTATGGGGAGCCCGACACCAGGGGAGGGGGGCTCTTATGGGGATGCATAGCTCAGGCTTAGGCCTAATCTGAAGGCCAGAGGCATAAACACAGTTTTCCTACAAACCTACACCAACAAACTTATCCTACATCTAGCACACACTAGAGGGTGCTACACATGTATGACAGGGGGCCCAGCTCCTCAATCTCTCCTATCAAAGTCAACTGGACAACAACGGGCAACCACATGCCAAACCGGGAGGTTGCGCCACAGTGGTTCAATAAAGAATCCCTGTTGGGATAGAAAAAATGCATTTTGAAGGTGGTAGGATTGCCTCCTGAACACCTGCAAACCGGCTGTCAAGCATGGTCCGAAAACGAGGTGGGCAATGCAAAGGAAATGGTCATGTGACCAGGAGCTGGACCGAAGCATGATTTCTAATGTTATTTTTTCAATCAGTCTGCAAAGATACAAAGTAAGTACAACTTTGTTTTTCCCTCCAGGTCTGTGAACGGATAACGGCGAGGAGCGTGGCGGGAGGATAGATCGGGAGTAAAGCATCTGTCTCAATAAAAGGTAATCTAGCAACAATTTTTTTTTTTTTTTTTAGCTGGGAAGACGAAGTTGGGCGATACGCACAGAATACAAACCAGCTTCCTCCTGTAATAAAAGTAACGGCGTATCACGCGGCGCCTCGCACCAGGAATTCTCGGTAAGTCGCGCACTTAGCGGCGGATATTCGAGGTGTCATGTTTGATTTGGCGTACGCCTCACTTGCCCGCGCTTCGTTCATCTGCTAATTCTTCCAGACTTTTCGACAAATGTGATTTGCCTAATCCTCCGAGCGCCTCATCGCGGAGGTACGCCGCTTCCTCCTGTCAGGTACTCATGCTGAGGGGTTTTCATCATGTGGTGTGAGACTGGGGGGGGGGGTATGTTCACATCCTTAAATAACCAACTTTGAAACCTGGATCTTATGTCAACGGAGTGCACCTATATTCCGCTAGCTATTCAAACAATTTTTATTTAATCACCGGCACTTTTACCCCCTTCCTTCCAAGACCAATTTTCAGCGCTCTCGCACTTTCAATGACAATTGCGCAGTCATGCAACGCTGTACCCAAATGAAACTTTTATCATTTTGTTCGCACAAATAGAGCTGTCTTTTGGTGGTATAAATTCACGACTCAATTTTTTGTGGGAGATAAGCAAAAAAAAAGAGCAGAAATCTGGAAAAACACAACATGTTCTCCTTTCTATTTTAAAAGAAATCCAATAATATCGAGATTTGTCATAAATTTAAGCCACAATGTATTTTGCTACGTCAGTTAAGTGTATAATAATTGGTTTGTGTGATCACGGACAGATGTACGCAGATGATCACGGACATATGTGTGCAGATAATCATTGGGACGTGATTTTACTGTTACAAATGTTGGGGACAGGTGTTTTTAATGTGTGGGGCCACCATTTGGGGACATTGTGTGTTTACACTTTGTGGGGACATGCAGGCTGGTGATCAGGCACTGATCACCAGAGATCTACTCTCCTCTCCTCTGCAGAGATCTGCTCTCCTCTCCTCTGCAGAGATCCGCTCTCCTCTCCTCTGCAGAGATCCGCTCTCCTCTCCTCTGCAGAGATCCGCTCTCCTCTCCTCTGCAGAGATCTGCTCTCCTCACTGACAACTTCCGTGTTAGGAGAGCAGATCGCTTGGCAACCGGCTCTCTATTTAAATCACCTGATGGCTGTGATTTGACACGGCCGTTATGTGATCAAAAGGGCCAATCACAGAGCCCTTCTGCCCATCGGAGATGCGCCGTGTCCGGGTGACACAAGGGCATCGGGATTGTGCCGTTGCGTGGCCACCCGTGCACGTGATCCCTCTGCTTCTGAGGGACGTTCCTGAACGTCCACTCAGAAGGAGGATGCGCCCACCTGGCCGTATACATGCATTGGCTAGGTAGGATGTTGTTATTCACCACTGGAGTTTTTATTTTTGGCTAAATAAATGAATAAAGACCGACAATTTTGAAAATAAATAAAAAATCTTTCATAGTTTGTTATGAAATGTTGCAAACATGTAATTTTTAGAAGGCAGGGGCTGTGCGCATAGCATAGAGCAGGGAGCTAGCTGAGTGTAATCTGAGACCTGAGTGGAGGGAACAGACACCCCCCCCTCTACAGTCTCATACGAAAACATGCACAGCTGAGGTTGTCAATCACCTGCTGTGTGCTGAAGGGAGGGTGGGGCTAACTCCTGGGATTGTTAGGCGTCAGTATTTAGACCGGTGGTCTCCAAACTGTGGCCCGAGGGCCAGACGTGGCACTTTGCTTGCTCTCAAGCGGCACCATTTTTTTCACGGATACCAATGAAGGGCACAATTTCACCCTATGACACCAACAGTGGGGCACAATTCCCACCAATGACAGGGCACAGTTCCTCCCAGTGACTCCAATGGTGGGGCACAATTCCCTCCAATGTCAGGGCACAATTTCACCCAATGACTCCAATGGTGGGGCACAATTTCCACCAACGACGGGACACATCTACTCCCAGTGACTCCAATGGTGGGGCACAATTTCACCCAATGACTCCAATGGTGGGGCACAATTCCCACCAATGACGGGACACAATTACTCCCAGTGACTCCAATGGGGGGGCACAATTACCACCAATGACAGGGCACAGTTCCTCCCAGTGACTCCAATGGTGGTGCACAATTCCCACCAACAACGGGACACAATTACTCCCAGTGACTCCAATGGTGGTGCACAATTCCCACCAACGACGGGACACAATTACTCCCAGTGACTCCAATGGTGGGGCACAATTCCCACCGACGACGGGACACAATTACTCCCAATGACACCAATGATGGGGTTTCTTTACTACCACTGATGCTCTGACATTCTGTACTTCTGATGGCCACCGTCCGGCCCTCCTAAAATCTGAAGGACAGTAAACTGGCCCTTTGTTTAGAAAGTTTGGAGACCCCCGATATAGACTGTCGGAAGGGACTCAAGCAGGTAGCAGGCGGAGGAGAGAGCAGACAGAAATCACACTTGGTGCCTTGGATTCAGGCAAATAAACACTATGGAAGGATTTGCTTTGTTCCATTTTCATCTCAGAAGTTTGGAACCACTTTAAAGGCCTTCTAGACTTTCCATTGCAGTCGGCCATTGAAGAAGATTTGTTCCTGTGCCAGAATGTACGATCGTAGATCTAAAACGGGAGGGCTCTTTAGCCTGTATCAGAAAGATAACAGAACTTTGGTAGAAGCCCTGCCAGCGCCGTATTACACTCAGAAGATGCTTATCCGGAGTTAATTCACCGCGGTCATATTTTGCAGGTGGCGGATGATCTATTTGTATTTTATTCATCTACAGCACCCTTATCCGGATATAAATATGTTTCTCCCGGGTGACTAAGTGTGTTTAATTAAGAGTAATGCTCAGCTGATGAAAACCGCGCTTGCTCCTCAGATATTTCATTACTGCTCCGCCGCAAACTAGCCAAACTCACCCGGCCAACTCGGAGATGATATATTCGGCATTATTCAGCTAATCTTCGGAATAGAACTATTTAAATCTTGTTAATTTGCAGAAAAAGGAGAGAAGAGAGCCGGCCTGCCAACCCGCTGTAAATTCAATGACTTTTGTTTTATCATCGAAGGATAATGATGGGAAATTCGGATTCATCTTCGCGTGTGAATTATACAGCGATTTTTTGTTTGGTCACTTGCAGAAATTTGTGAATGGAGAGAAGTAATGATACAAAAATCTGTAGGCATTATGTCTTGGACAATATTTCCCATTCTCCTAAAAGGAGTGTACTAGGAGATGTGTGGGCGTGCACTGGGCGGCCCGCCGGTGTGTGTTAGATGGACGGCTGGCGTGTGCTGGGTGTCCAAAGTGTCAATATTTTGTGTGGCCACCATTATTTTCCAATGGTCCAATGCTGTGCACTGGGTGGCTCCCGGTGTGACTGTGAACCGGGTTTCCTTGCATGTGTACTGGGATGCCCATGTCTGTGTACTGGGTACCCTGCAAGTGTGTGCTGGGTTTACCACAATTCTGTAATGGGTGGGCTATGGGTGTGTGTTGGGTAGCCTATGGTTGTATGCTAGGTCCATGGGGGGTATATGTGCTTGGTGGTCCACAAGTGTGTACTAGGTGGCTCACTGATGCATGTGCTGGGTGGCTTCTGGCATCAGCAGTAGTACATACAAACACTACAAAAATTTGGCATAAGACGGGTGTCCACTATGTTTGTCCACTATGGCTTTACCAATCCCACCAAAATCATGGTGCTATACTGCCTACTGAGCACATAGAAGTGTGGGTAGAAGGGAAGAGTCTCACTGTTCCGGCATTGCTCTGCCAGTAGTCAGGGTAGTACCATTCTCATGAGTTCCCTGCTAATAGAAAGGACTTAACAGGGGTTCAATACACCATTTTCCCAGCAACTTTAGCCAGGGGTAGACAAAGTCACCAAAGTTCCTTTGCCCTAGATCCCTAGTTCATTTTAGATTGCCCCATTTCACTACTGCTCATAGCATGGTTTGGGCATTGTATCCATCTCCCATATTTGACCTGCCATAGAAATGAGCACTCTCCGGGGTCTACCTGACTGCAAGTAGGGGTTCCAGCTCCACATTGGGTATAAACGGGCCCTTGTGCAGCTGCATAAGTTATCTCCCTGTCTCCCTTTGCCTTTAACCAGATTCGACTGGAGGAAGGTAAATCAATATAGAGAGAGGACAGTTTGGGAATTTGAGGGCTCTGAGATATTTGAGAGCGGAGGAGATGCAGATGGCCTGGTAAGCATAGGTGGTCCCAGGCCTGTGTTTTGGTATATAGCAGCCTTCGGCCCACTGAACTCACTACACTAGAGTCATGCCTATCCAAAACATAGTCATTCCTGTACATGAGACCCCAACGATGATGAGGGTTACCTCGGCTATGAAGTTCTGCGGTCAGTTGCCTTTCTAGATTTTCTCGTAACTCCCTTTCCCGGCACAGCTCCAACTTTAGCTCCTTCTTTTCCTGCTGGATCTGCTTCTCCTGCACCCTTGCGTTGTCCACCGCGACTTTTAGAAGGCCCTGAAAGAGGAGAGAAAATTAGAAATAACATCAGGATTGTACAGTTGGCTGCAGTGTACAAGTCAACAGAAGATCCAAATTATTCATAATGCTTGGCACTTTCTGCACATACGTGGAACGTGGCTCATAGAGTCTATAGCAGCCTTTCTCAACCAGGGTTCAGTAAAACCCAGAGCGTCTTCTACAGGTTTCTAGGGGTTCCTTGAGCAAGGGGACATTTCTGTCTTTCAGGTAATTAATGACTGACACCAATGATCTATTTAGCTATCTGACGGTGGGAACTCTGACCACCGACCGCCAGCGGGAGGGGCGTTTTGGGCACAGACCACCAAGGTAAGGGGCGTTCTGGCCACCAACCGCCAACGGGAGGGGCCTTCTGAACGCCAACACGAGGGGCCTTTTTGGCCACTGACCACCACCACGAGGGGGCGTTGTGGCAACCGACAGCCAACGCGAGGGGCCTTCTGGCAGCCAACGAGAGGGGGCCTTCTGGCCACCAACCGCCAACGCGAGGGGGCATTGTGGCAATCGACTGCCAACACGAGGGGCCTTCTGGCCGCCAATGCAAGGGGCCTTCTGGCCACCGACCGCCATCGCAAGGGGCCTTTTTGGCCACTGACCACCAACGCGAGGGGGTGTTGTGGCAATCGACAGCCAACACGGGGGCCTTCTGGCCACCGACCGCCAAGGTGAGGGGCGTTCTGGCCGCCAATATAAGGAGGGTTATCGTCACTGACCACCAACATAAAGAGCATACTCCCCAAAGACTGCCAACGTAAGAGCTTTCTTGCCACCAACCTTCAACGTAAGGGGCGTTCTTCTCAATAGCTGCCAATATAAGGAGCGTTCTAGCCATCGGCTCCCCGATGTAACAAATGTTTTGGCCACCGAACGCCATTGCATGATGCGTTCTGGCCACTGACCACCAACATAAATGTCATTCTTCCCACTGACCATCATACCAATATTCAGTGAGCTAAAGATATAATAATTCAGTATTAGGGGTTCTTTAAGACTGGAAATTAATTTCAAGAGTTCCTCCATGATAAAAAACAAAAGTTGAGAAAGGCTGGTCTGTAGTGATGGGGAACTCGGATAAAAGACACAAAGCATTGTGAAGGGTCTTCCAGTATCACCCAGTGTATAATGACCCCCCCCCCCCCACCGACATGAGCAGTTCACGTATAGCCGGATCTCGTTCTCCTTCTTCCCTTCAAGTTTAACAACTGAAACAACTCTGCAATCGTGATTTCATTTTTCACCAGCCGGTAATAACCTCAGAATTGCTGGTCTGTGAGGTGTATTTATAGGTTTAGAACATCTTACCCTGATAAAATCACGCTAAACGGTCTCAAGGCTCCACCTAACAACAACAGGTCCCTGTTGCATAGTTCACCTCCTTTGCAGTGTATACATTGCGAGGAAGAAGTTCCGGAACTTTTTAATTGCTTAAAAATAAAATTATATGGCTGATAATTAACACAGCTCCCTATGTGTGTGTGGGGTGGGGGGTTTATTTTTCTTTATTATTTTTTTGTAGCTCCTTGAGACACTTTCTGCATTTGTTGGGTGTTTAGCAACAAGCGCCACCTAAAAATTCACCAAGAATTACGGCATCTAACGAAAGGGCAAAACTTTGTAAATGGGACTTTAAACACTTAAGCCCCCGGACCATTATGCAGGACCTTGCCCCTTTTTGCCATTCGGCGCTGCGTTGCTTTAACTGACAATGGCGCGGTCGTGCGACGTGGCTCCTAAACAAAATTGGCGTGCTTTTTTCCCCCCACAAATAGAGCTTTCTTTTGGTGTATTTGATCACCTCTGCGTTTTTTATTTTTTGCGCTATAAACAAAAATAGAGCGACAATTTAAAAAAAAAACAATATTTTTAACTTTTTGCTATAATAAATATCCCCCCAAAAATATATAAAAATAACTTTTTTTTCCTCAGTTTAGGCCGATACGTATTCTTCTACATATTTTCAGTAAAAAAGAAAACGCAATAAGCGTTTATCGATTGGTTTGCGCACAATTTATAGCGTTTAAAAAATAGGGGATAGTTTTATTGCATTTTTATTAATTTTTTTTTACTACTAATGGTGGCGATCAGCGATTTTTTTCCGTGACTGCGACATTATGGCGGACACTTCGGACAATTTTGACACATTTTTGGGACCGTTGTCATTTTCACAGCGAAAAGTGCTATAAAAATGCATTGGCCCAGATTCAAGTAGAATCGCGCAATATTTGCGTGGGCAAAGAGCAAATTTTTTTCTCTGCGCCCACGCAAATATTGCGCTTTGCCCGCGATTCACGGAGCAGTTGCTCCGTAAATTGCGCGGGCAATATGCTAAGCAGCCGGGCGCAAGGCTGCCTAATGTAAATGATCCCGCCGGGGGCGGGAATCATTTAAATTAGGCGCGCTCCCACGCCGAGCGAACAACGCATGCTCCGTCGGGAAACTTTCCCGACGTGCATTGCGGCAAATGACGTCGCAAGGACGTCATTTGCTTGTAAGTGAACGTGAATGGCGTCCAGCGCCATTCACGGTTCACTTACGTAAACGACGTTAAATTTGAACGTCGCGAGCGGGAGGCGCAGCTATACTTTAGCATTGGCTGCGCCTGCTATTAGCAGGAGCAACCTTATGCTAAAGGCGCCGTACGGAAACTCAGTACCTTGCATAGGCAGGGCCCGCGCAACTTTTGTGAATCGGTGGTAGTATGCAATTTGCATACTACACGCCGATCACAAAGGCCGCGCCCCCTAGCGGCCAACGCAAGAATGCAGCCTGGGATGTGAAGGCATAAGGAGGCTTATGTTTATCACATCCTAGGCTGCATTCGGTGTAACGAGGTTCCTATGGTTGCGCGGGCGCAAGTGCTTCTTGAATCTGGGCCATAGTTTACTGTGAAAATGACAATTGAAGTTTAGGAGTTAACCACTAGGGGGCGCAGTATGGGTTAAGTGTGACCTCATGTGTGTTTCTAACTGTAGGGGGGCGGGGCTGGACGTGTGACATCAGTGATAGTCTTTCCCTATATCAGAGAACAGACGATCACTGACACTGCCACAATGAAGAACGGGGAAGGTGTGTTTACACTCACCTCTCCCCGTTCATCAGGTCCGGTGACCGATCGCGGGACACTGGCGGCGATCGGGTCCCGCGGGCGCGGTTAACCGAGCTTCGGACCGGGCTGGTGCGCTCACGACCCCACGGCTGGGCACTTAAAGAGGACGTACAGGTACGTGATTGTGCCCAGCCGTGCCATTCTGCTGACGTATATCGGCGTTAGGCGGTCCTTAAGTGGTTAAATATCCCTCCAATGAACATATACACATGTCCATGCATTTTACCAAATGCCTAAAAATTCCCTGCCTCTCAATGGGATTTAGGTCTGGACTGTGACTGGGCCATTCTAACACATGAATAGGCTTTGATCTAAACCATTCCATTGTAGCTCTGGCTGTACTTTAGGGTCTTTGTCCTGCTGGAAGGTGAACCTCCCCCCCGATCTCAAGTCTTTTACAGACTCTAACAGGTTTTCTTCTAAGATTGTCCTGTATTTGTCTCCATCCATCTTCCCATCAACTCTGACCAGCTTCCCTGTCCCTGCTGAAGAAAAGCATCCCCACCACATGCTGCTGCCACCACCATGTTTCACGGTGGGGATGGTGTGTTCAGGGTGATGTGCGGTGTTAGTTTTCCCCCACACAGAGTTTTGCTTTTAGGCCAAAAAGTTCAACTTTGATCTCATCTGACCAGAGCACCTTCTTCCACATGTTTGCTGTGTCCCCTCCCCCACATGTTTGCTGTGTCCCCTCCCCCACATGGCTTCCCACAAACTGCAAACAGGACTTCTTATGTCTTTCTTTCCCCAATGTCTTTCTTCTTGTCACTCTTCTATAAAGGGCAGATTTGTGGAGAGACCACTAATAGTTGTCCTGTGGACAGATTCTCCCCCTTGAGCTGTGGATCTCTGCAGCTCCTCCAGAGTTACCATGGGCCTCTTGGCTGCTTCTCTGATGAATGCTCTCCTTGCCCGGCCCGGTCAGTTTAGGTGGACGGCCATGTCTTAGTAGGTTTGCAGTTGTGCCATACTCTTTCCATTTTCGGGTGATGGATTGAACAGAAGCTCCGTGAGATCTTCAAAGCTTGGGAGATTTTTTTATAACCCAACCCTGCTTTATACTTCTCCACAACTTCATCCCTGACCTGTCTGGTGTGTTCCTTGGCCTTCATGATGCTGTTTGTTCACTAAGATTCTCCAACAAACCTCTGTGGGCTTCACAGAACAGCTGTATTTATACTGAGATTGAATGACACTCAGGTGGACTCTATTAATTAGGCGACTTCTGAAGGCAATTGGTTGCAGTAGATTTTAGTTAGGGGGTATCAGAGTAAAGGGGGCTGAATACAAATGCCCCCCCACACACACACTTTTCACGTATTAATTTGTAAAAAATATGGAAAAGCATTTATCAATTTTCTTTCCACTTCACAATTATGTGCCACTTTGTGTTTGTCTATCACAGGGTTTTCAAAAAAAGGGCCACTTTATTGTCCTTCAGACTTTAGGAGGGCCGGATTGTGGCCAACAGGGGCAGAAAATGTCACGGCCCGGCATCAGTGAGAATAAATATGGCCTCAGGGTTGGTGGTCAATAGGAGGAGGAGGAGGCGTATTCCCCCTATTAGTAGGAGGAATAGTGTCCCATCATTGGTATCCGTGGAAGATATAGTGTCCCATTGTTGGTGTCAGTGGGAGGAATAGTGCCTCATATCAGTGGAAGGAGTTGTGTCCCAAGGGCCGGTTTAAGGCTAGCAAAGGGCCACATCTGGCCCAAGGGCCGCAGTTTGTAGACCCCTGGTATATCACATAAAAGCCCAATAAAATACATTTAAGTTTTTGGTTGTAACGTGACAAAATTTTGAAAATTTCAAGGGTATATGAATACTTTTTCAAGACACTGTATGTAGGGTTGCAGTTTCCAGCATGGGGTCCGGTGCGTTTCTGTTCACCGGTTCAGGTCCGAATTTTTGTCCTGAATTCCCACCTGGAACTGGACCCAAAAACGCACAAGACCCCTTTGGAACCGGCTCCATTGAGAGCCGATCACACTCGCATGGCATGCAAATTGGAACTGTCAATGTAAACAAACAGACTCCCATTCTGTCAGGGGAGGAGAGAGATCGTCTGTTCCTAGTGATCAGGAACAGCAATCTCTCTCCTCCTCCAGTTAGAAACACCTCCCAGGGAACACTTAACCCCTTGATCGCCCTCTAGTGTTAACCCCTTCCCTGACAGTGACATTTATACAGTAATCAGTGCCTATTTTTAGCTCGGATCGCTGTATAAATGTCACTTGTCCCAAAGAAAGTGTCAAAAGTGTCTGATCTGTCGGCCGCAATGTCGCAGTCCTGCTAAAAAAAAAAAAAAAATCGCGGATCACCACCATTCCAGGATGGTGAAAACCAGCTGAACTTTACCTGAATGTTGGTGAGAAGAGTTTCTACTGACGACAGCCCGTCGGCAAAGAGGAAAGGAGCCGGAAAGCCGGGCGGTAAAGTCTGTCCCGCCAGCTGAACTTTATCCAAGGTTGGCTTGATGATTGGAATGGCGATCTGGATGTCATCTGCAGAAAGAAAAAAAAAAGAGAAAATCATTAAAGGAATGTATAATGGAAGGGTAATAAACACATCAAATTCAATTAATGGCCAATAAAATAAATATACAGCAATGCCAGAGGACAAATAATAACTCAGAGGTCCTCTGCTTCATTTCTGAGACAGTTCATTATCTGCAGGGTTTTTTTTTTCAAGATATTGGCAAAAGCTTAAAGTAAAACTCCATTTTGTTGTTAGGATTCATTTCCCCCCCTCCCCCATCTCTCTCATCCAGGTCACCTAGACATATCACAACGGTCCTTCTCTGACTATAGGTTCTTGCCCTGTCGCTACAACCACAGTGTAAGGCTTACAGTGGTAAATGGGAGTCTGATAGAGACACGGATGTAAGGGGGGGGGGACACTAATGGGGACCCTCATATAAGTGTGAAAACCGATGAGTACCCTAAAGTAAGGGGGGACTCAGATGGGGACCTGGGTGTAAGCAGGTCTCCGATGGCGACCCGGGTGTAAGCAGGTCTCCGATGGCGACCCGGGTGTAAGCAGGTCTCCGATGGCGACCCGGGTGTAAGCAGGTCTCCGATGGCGACCCGGGTGTAAGAAGGACTCTAAAGAGGACCCTGAGGTAAGGTGTGACTCTGATGGAGACACTGATATAAGAGGGTTGCTGACTCTAATCAGGACCCAGATACATGGGGGACATTGATTGGGGCCCTGATGTAAGGGGGCAGTCTAATCAGAATCCCGATATAAGGCGGTCGTTAATGGGAACCTTGATGTCGTAACGTAATAAGGCAGTTTAATCAGGACCCGGATATAAGGGGGGGGGGTCATTGATGGGCACCTTGATGCCCTATATCCAGACCCGGATATAAGGGGGTTGTTGATGGGGATCTTGATGCCCCAATGTAAGGGGGCAGTCTAATTAGGACCCGGATATATAAGGGGTCGTTCATGGGGACCACGATGCCCCGATGTAAGGACCCGGATATAAGAGGGTTGTTGATTAGGACTCTGATGTAGGGGGTAGCCTAATCAGAACCCGGATATAAGGGGGACTTTGATGGGGACCTTTATGTAAGGAGGGACTTTGATGTTGGGGACAATCTGATGGGGAGCCTGAGATAAGGGGGGGGGGGCTCTTATGGGAACCATGATGTGGGGGGAGGGGAGACTCATTAATTCAGCCCAGAAATATCTGTAAAATATATCATGTGGCCCTCGTGCTGATAAGTTTGGAGCCCCTTGGCATAGAATAATGTAGAATTACTTTGTAACTTTCACCCAGTCTCTGGCACACCTGGCACTATCAGGTGACCTTAGTCGAGCTGTTGCATGTTTCAGTGAGGTCTCATTGGGCAAATTGCCTTTATGGGTCACGAAAGCATTAAAAAAATGAGTTCCGGTTTAGAAAATATATCGATAGTCAATTAAAAAATAAAGTTGCAATCTGAAAACTGTCCAATTTTCTATCACAATTCATAGAGGGCCATAAACTCCGCTGAAATAAAGTCTCCGAAACTCTTAAACGGCTCGTTTTCTGAGAGAAGGCGGAAAAGAAAAGTGTTCTAAAATACGGCGCCGCTATACAAGCCGGCCCATAAAAACATCTTCTAGAGGAAGTTTTCCCCACGCTCGCCTCTTCCTAATCCTCCTTCCAAATATATCGGCTTTACGCGCTTGATACATTTGTTTTCTAAAGGCAATCGCGCAGCCGGTCCGTACGCCGCCGTTCCTCAAACACCCCTTGTCCTATTAATTCCGAGATTTACAATTAGACCCCGGGACAATTACATTTTTTTCCCCTCCTTTTATAATTCCCGCGGGGGAGAGCCGCAAATCCGCTCTGAACGCGGGCCGGGGATGATTAAAGGACGGAGGGGACTTCAATGCCGCAACCGGAGCGGGCGGCGCAGACAAATCCCTCGGCCACTTGTGAGACAGCCGACGTCTCTATTATGTTTTCAGAAAGCCATTTGCTGACAGCGAACACGACTCTACATCGCGGCAGATTGCACTCGCTCGTATTTATTTTGAATCCATAGCGATGGTGGCATTTGTCATCGGCTGCATGCGCGTGCATTAAACTGGCGCTCTACAAAATGATCTCCCTAGTTTAAGAAGAAAGGAAATGAATGCTTTTTTTTTCTCTGTCTCTGCCTTTGTCCCCCCCCCCCCCCCATACATTAGGCAACGTGTTGAAAGGACGTTCGGAATGGTTATGACGCTGAATATATTTGCCTACGACTACTTCCTTTAATACAGGCAGTTCGGTGCCGCTCATGTGTAGGAAATGTAAACAATTTTGCCCTCCCTTTGCTTCTCTATGCCATGCAGGCAGATCATGGCTGGTGGGAGGAGCCAATAGGGTGCTGTATATAGCTTCCTGAAAACATCACAGCACCCTGCCTCAGTACTCCACTTAAGATCACTCAACGTTGATGCAAGCAGTGGGATGGATCTTGGGAACTTTCAAAATCATGGGTGGACGTTGTTCTGGAGGAGTGGGTGTTCCTAGTCAGGACCGCCCTAGGTAATGCCCCACAAGTCATACTGAACTTCCATGATTGGCTCAGGATAAAGCATAAGGGAGGTAAATGATCCAGATCCAAAAACCGAGCCTCTCCTCCACTGTGGGTGTGTCAGGTGCCGGCAAACAAGCCCGTCCATGCTCTTAATCCTGAGAAGACATTCGAGAGCAGGCTGCACACCGATATATTCCTGGAGGAATGGAGATATGTTAATGGGTGGAGGATGGAGTGGTTCATGGATGGAGGATGGAGGGGTTCATGGGTGGAGAATAGAGGGGTTCGTGGGTGGAGAATAGAGTGGTTCATGGATGGAGAATAGAGGGGTTCATGGGTGGAGAATAGAGGGGTGCATGGGTGGAGAGGTAGAGAAGAGAGTGGTTAATGGGTGGAGAAGAGAGTGGTTAATGGGTGGAGAATGGAGTGGTTAATGGGTGGAGGGTGGATGGATGGAGAGGAATATTGGAGCAAGGTCCAAAGCGCTTGGGGTAGTACAAGATATTTATAGAGAGCTGCAGCTAGAAGGGTTCAAAGAAGGGAGGGCAAAATGGAGCCAGGGTACTCAAATTTTGGGAAGTTCAGGTTGAAAATCAGTAAGGGTATAAGTTCTTATTAACAATGTTCATACACACTTATACTTCCTGCAAATTGGCTACAGTCACGAAATGTAATTTTTGCATCGTCACCGTCGACTTTGATACATTTCCTAAAAATAGCAATATTATACCAAAAGCTTCCAATTTTCAATCAAATTTCGGAGAAATAAAATTGATTCCAGGCAGGAAATGGGGATTTGGAAGGAGAGGAAGTGGAGGGGGAGAGAGTTCATTTTAAAGGCTAAGGGAGGTAGATAATTCAAATCCACCTTCAAAAAACTGAGCTCTCTCTTCCACTGTGGGTGTGTCAGGTGCCGGCAAAGAAGCTTGTCAATGCTCTTAATCCCAGGAAGATATTAGAGAGCAGGCTGCACACCAATATATTCCTGGCGGAACAGTGATAGGTTAATGGGTGGAGAATGGAGTGGTCAATGGGTGGAAGATGGAGTGGTCAAAGGGTGGAAGATGGAGTGGTCAATGGGTGGAAGATGGAGTGGCCAAAGGGTGGAAGATGGAGTGGTCAATGGGTGGGGGATGGAGTGGAAGACTGGAGCAAGGTATCCCCAAAGAGCTTGGGGTAGGACAAGATAATTATAGAGAGCTGCGGCTAGAAGGGTTCAAAGAAGGGAGGGCAAAATGGAGCCAGGGTACTCAAATTTTGAGAACTTTGGGTTGCAAATAAGAGTATAATTTTTGCCTTCGACTTTAATACATTTCTTCAAAATAGCAAAATTTTGACAAAATCTCTCAATTTTCTATTGCGCTTCCAAGGCGCTGGCCATTCATTCCAAAGGGCAGGGCATTTTGGAAGCACTAAATACAGCGTTCCCAAACCGCCCCAAAGATGCTGCATGCTTGCAGGACTTTTCGGAACTTTCCAAAAGCGCACCGCCCCAGGGTGAAAGTCACACTAGAATGAATGGGAGGCGGTTTTCAGGCACTTAGCAGAGGCTATTTGCGCCACCCAGTGTGAAAGGGGTCTTACTTTTGCAGACCTCTCTCCAGTCTCAGCACCCAGCCATTTAAGGCCTACTAAAAAAAAAGAAAAGTGAATTTTACCACAATTTTGTCATAATCTCAATTTTTGATGAAGGAAAAATCTAAATTTTACTACTTTGTATTTAACATTTATTTGTGTAGACCTCTCTCCAGCATCAGCGCCCAGCTATTTAAGGCCTACTAAAAAACTAAAAAAAAAATCAAGTTCAACTTTCCCGTCAACTGCAATGAATTTGGCTAAAAAGGAAATTTTGTCTTAATCTAAATTTTTGATCAGGGAAAAAAAGATATCACCCAGCCATTTAAGGCCTACTAATAACCACACTAAAACAAAACAAAAAAAATAACTTAAATTCACCTTTCCCGTCAACTCCGGTGAATTTCCGGCTTTTGCCAACATTTTGTCACAATATATTTTTGATGAAGAGAAAAATAAAAAAAACACACAAAAAAACCCCCAAAAAAACTTAAATTCACCTTTCCCGTCAACTCCGGTGAATTTTGTCAAAATCTTAATTTTAGATGACGAAAAACAATTCAAAATTGTACTTCTTTTTACTGAACATTACTTTTGCAGACCTCTCCAACTTCAAAAAAATAAACCTAAATTTTACTACTTTCTACTAAACCATATTTGTACAGACCTCTCTCCAGTCTCATCACCCAGCCATTTAAGGCCTACTAAAAAACACAAAAAATTTAAAATTTTAATTTACCTTCCACTGTCAACTGCAGTGGATTTTACCCAAATTTTGGCACAATCTCAATTTTTGATGAAGGAAAAATTCAAACTTTTATTGCTTTCTACTTAACATAATTTGTGGAGACTTCTCTCCAGTCTCAGCACCCAGCTATTTTGGCCTACTAAAAACTACAATAAAACCTCAAGTTCACCTTCCTTATCAACTACAGTGAATTTTACCAAAATTTTATCATAATCTCAATTTTTTAATTCCAAATTTTACTACTTTCTATTTAACCTTATTTGTGTAGACCTCTATCCAGCCTCAGCACCCAGCTATTTAAAGCGGGGGTTCACCCTTAGAGGGCACTTTTCCCCCTTAGATTCCTGCTCGTTTTTACTAGGGGAATCGGCTATTTATTTTAAAATATGTGCAGTACTTACCCGTTTACGAGATGCATCCTCTCCGTCGCTTCCGGGTATGGGCTTCGGGAATGGGCGTTCCTTCTTGATTGACAGGCTTCCGAGAGGCTTCCGACGGTCGCATCAATCGCGTCACGATTTTCCCAAAGCAGCCGAACGTCGGTGCGCAGGCGCAGTATAGAGCCGCACCGACGTTCGGCTTCTTTCGGCTACGAGTGACGCGATGGATGCGACCGTCGGAAGCCTCTCGGAAGGCTGTCAATCAAGAAGGAACGCCCGCTCCCGAAGACCCATACCCGGAAGCGACGGAAGAAGATGCAGCTCGAAAACGGGTAAGTACTGCTCATATTTTAATACAAATAGCCGATTCCCCTAGACCGAACGAGCAGGAAGCTAAGGGGAGAAATTTTTTTTTTTTACAAATGGGTGAACTCCCGCTTTAAGGCCTACTAAAAAACAGAAAGGAAAAATTCTCAATTTTAATACTTTCTACTGAACATTATTTGAACAGACCTCTCCCCAGTCTCAGCACCCGGCCATTTAAGGCCTACTAAAAACCACACAAAAACAAAACAAACAAAAATAAACTTAAATTCACCTTTCCCGTCAATTTTGTCAAAATCCTAATTTTAGATAAAGAAAAAAAATTCAAAATTGTATTACTTTCTACTGAACATTACTTTTGGCGTCCTCTCTTTAGATTCAGCACCCAGCCATTTAAGTCCTACCAAAAACCACAAAAAAAATAAATTTACCTTCCACTGTCAACTGCAGTGAATTTTACCAATTTTTTTTCATAATCTCAATTTTTGATGAAGGAAAAATTCTAACTTTTACTACTTTCTACTTAAACATTATTTGTGGAGACTTCTCTCCAGTCTTGGCAGCCAGCTATATAAGGCCTACTAAAAACTACAATAAAACCTCAAGTTCACCTTCCCCGTCAACTTCAGTGAATTTTACCAAAATGTTGCCATTAACTCAATTTTTCATGAAAGGAAAAAATTCTCAATTTTACTCCTTTCTACTCAACGTTATTTATGGAGACCTCTGTCCATCACGGAACCAGGATCCTGGCCAATATTACAGTCTGTTAGCGTCCACCTTGCAATGAAAGTGGCGGCAGCTCCCCGTAGTCAATTCTAATCCTGACAATGACTATCGATGGCGGGGACGAGTGTCACGGCGGCCAGCCTGCAATGTTTCCATACACTAAATTGAAGTTTCAAAATAATATCACTCTCGGTTACAAAGAGACACACAAAGAAATTAGGTGCTGGCGGCTGCAGCCCAAATCAAATGCAAAAAGAATCATATTTCACCCGAGCTCGCCAGCAGCAGGAAAATAAATAGAAATATAAGAGGCGAGCGGGCAATGATTCATTTTGATAATCTGGCCCAAGAGAGAGGAGCCGAGACAGCACACGGATCGGAGCATCCAGGCAAAGACAAATAGGACGCGGAGGGTGGGAATTGGGATGACAGTGCAGAAGAGGTCACATCGATTTTCAGCAGCGTTTTCACTTAGATGAGATAACCCCGGACTCCATTTGGCCCATTGTTCATATCCTACCTGTCCTGCACACCATAAATTCCCGTCGGTGAGAAAAAAAAGGGGCCGTAAAAAAGAAGGATTCCACTTAGGAGTTCTTATGATTAAGTTTTTTGTGCTAAGCAAACATGTTTTGCAGAGCAAGGTCACGCCGCGCGTTAAGGTCCTTTTAATAGCGAGGGCTGGTCACGGGGGGGGAAAAAAAACATTGCCATCTCCACGTACGTGGGGAGAAACCGGCGAGCTAATTCATCACCTTTTTGTTTCTGACCGACGCCGTGCTCGTGTGGATGAATGATAAACCGCTTGCCAATCTATTCCAATCTTGTAATGGCTCTTTTACATCAGAATGGTGGATACGCGTCTCCCCCCTCTTCTTCGGATAAGTGCGCTTTTAGTGAGCCATTCATCAGCCGAGCGTGAAAAGTCCTAATTGGTAAAGCAATTAAAACTGGCCAAGTGGTGCTAGTTGACGTAGCGGCAGCACAGGTACGGAGTGTGTTGACCGCAGGAGAGAACGTCAGCTTGAGGGCTGGAGAGGCAGAAAATAAAATGTGTTTTTGTATGAAAAAAATCTTAAAGGGTTAGCCTACCCAAATCTCAACACCTTGAAGCAGCCGCCTTCTGTATAAAGTAGAGCTTGTGGAATTCCTAGTAGAGTGATGCTGACTCGTCGCACACTGTGTAGAAGTGGCCATAAAGTTCCACAAGTTGCAGGTAGGGATGAGTGGAGTTATTTTGTCGTTATTGAAATTTACCAGAATTTTGCACATTTTGTCAAAATTTGCTTAACCCCTTTTGCGCCAGCTCCTCCCAACCCTTAAACCGGTTTCAGATTCCGGGAGGCAGGGTTTATGATCATGTGACAGCCGTGATTGGCAGGGGATCATCGAAGAGGAACTCGTTGAGCCTCCAGGTGTTGAGTAGGGAGGGGTAGGTTAAAGATTTAATTGTTGGGTAAGGTTTGAGGTTGGGTTTACAGGTGTCTCATTCAAAAGACTTGGTAAGTATGGGTTAAGGTTTAGGCAACTGGTTTACCAAAGATGTTTTGACCCCAGCCCTTGCATTTGCCCCGGGTAGCGTCAGTTCCGTGGCAGAAATCGCTGTTTGACTTTCTCGTCGGTGTCATTCACGGATTATGTTCTGCCCTAAATTCTGAAAACCTATTAACAGTGACTGATGGGGCCTCTGTGCAAATGGCAGACTCGCTGTTATAAACTGAGTGCTCCGTTTTATTACTAATTCAATAGACTTTGCTAAGTAGAGACGGAACGCCAAATCCCTATCAATAGCTTTATGCCTTTTACTCTCGGCGAACAAGCCCGCGCGCAGTATCATTTTGTGCGGCTCTTCTTAATCTTGGACATTCTTGAATTACTTTTAGTGCTTTCTGCTTTACCAAGGGACTCATTTAGCCCCCACCCCCACCCTTTAAACTTTTTAAAAGGCCCATCCAAATCGTCTCTGTTTTTGGCAGATGGTAGAAAATGAAGACATCTGACAAACTCTTCTAGCCAGTTTTCCTAGTTCTGGATAGAGTGAGGAAAGTTTAGAGCCTCTGTAAGCTCTTCATTTCTGGCTATGTCTCTGGGAAGATTTAGTCCCACTTCCTGTCTCGGTGATACCCATCCATCACGACAGGAAGTAAGGGGAAATCTTTCCAGCAGGCACATAGACAGCCGTGAGAACCAGAAATATTGAGCTAGGAACTCCTTGGTTCAGCCCAATAGTGGCCTGTTGCTTTTTCTGCACAAACCTCGTTGGGCTAGGCCTTTTGGCTAAGAACGGGGGCTAGGCCTATTGGCTAAGTCCGGGGCAATTTTTGCTACCAGGCCACAAGGCCTAGTCAATGCACTTATTTGCACTAAGTTAAGCAGCTGGAGTTTCTGACGAATTGGAGAACTTGACAGAACACCACCAATAGAGGGGGTAGAGCTGACACTCCTGTACTGGGTACCATAAGTTCAGCGGAGGGGCCCCTGGGCAAAGAGAGGACCCTTTTAAATATCTTTGGGAGGATGCGCAGTAATTCCACGGGCTGTGGCTTACAGGTGGTTAAATAGGAGTTACCCAGGCCTAATTAGCCCGGGTGGGGACAAAGAGGGGACTATTTACTAATTTTCTCCCCATGTGTTTGTCACTACGCATTTTTGTTTGTGTTTCTTTTCACTTGGATGGAGGCTGTTGGTCCTCGGCCCTACCCCGAAAGTAGGAGAAAGTAGTGTGGTCATTAGGTTCCTCCCTTTCCTGAACAGGGTTGGTCTCTCTTTGAGAGAACCCCTCAACCTAGTACTAAGTAGCTTGGCTGACTACGAGGAGTGGAGGCCCACCAGGCCTTTTGGCTAGGTGGACCATGAGTGTGCCTTGCCATGGAGGATGTTGGTCAGGAGCCTTGCAGAATTAAGGGTAAGGTCCTAGTTCTTCAGGGGGTGGACTAGACACACAGGGCTACTGTTAGAAATCATGGGGCCCTGTACAGCCTACCTGACAGGGGCCCCCTCCCCCAATATCTCAAGACCATATTTTCATTAAGGATAAACTAAAATCATTATTAGCGAACACAAACATAACAGAGAACCTGTGTGAATTGCCCTTTTTTAATAAAAAATTATACTTTTTATAAAAATGTTTTTTTTTACAATTATTTAAAAAAAACTATTTCATTTTTTTTTTTTACAGGACAGGAAGCCTACAATGCTGTGTGCGGGGGTAGCATAGTGACATGGGGGGGGGGGGGAGGAATCAGAACCAGGCAGGGGGATCGGTGTCGGGAAAGCAATTATAGGAACGATGCCCTGTGTCTCTCCCTGCAGTAGCTGAAAGCCAGCAAGAGGGAGAGAAACTGGCTTTCAGCTGCTGCACAGGACATCCTTCTGTAATTGCCCCTCCGCCCAACCGCACTAATTCCCGCTGCTGTTTGGGCCCCTCTGTGTGCCCGGGTCCCTTACAGGAGGACTGGTGGTCCCCCCCCCCCCTCTTATCAGCAGCCCTGTAAGACACACACCCAAAAATAAATAAATTAAAGTCTGTAAGTGGCCTGACCAGTTTTGATTGAAGTGACCAGTTTGGGCGATATCGTTATGTGTTTTAAATGGCCTCTACGGGGCAACACATGAGGTTATTGAGTGCAGATTTATATTCGTGATCAAACAGTAATCTAGGGTTCAGAAAGCATTACCAAGGGTCCAGAACCTGGTGATACGACTAGTGAATTGGTCACAAGTTCTCCAGTCACAGCGGCTGTCTCTGAACAGCCTCCCCCACCATCACAGGCAGGGCTCGTCAAAATCCGGGCGCCTGGTCGCAATTGCGACAAGAAATTCTGACCTGGCGCCTGGGGAAGCTTAGGCCTGCAGAAGGCTGCAAAGCCGCGGGCCTCAATTACCAGCCGCGATCGCCGGTAATTGAGGCCGCGGCTTTGCGGCCTTCACAGAAGGAAGCTTAGGCCTGCAGAAGGCCGCAAAGCCGCGGCCTCAATTACCGGCAAGTAATCAAGTCCTATATAAACATATAGGTTAAAAAACGTGAACTTCCAAAAGGTGAAGCCGAATGGTGTTCCCATATACTGTGAAGAGACCGCCACCAAATAAGCTGAGGCTTACCAGAAATGTTGAACCCTAAGGAGCATACGCTCAGAGGGTCAACAAAGCCTGGATGTATCCCCTGTGAGACCAGATCTTCAACAGCAATAAGCAGATGACTTCAAAACACACTGATCAATGTAAGCAGATGAACGTGCTTGGAGGTGGTGACCCACAGACGGTCAAACAATGGGCCAGATTTACAACCCCTTTAATAATGGCTTTTTTGATGAAGGCCTGATGGCCGAAACATGTTGGCTATTTTGACTGCTGTTCACCTAGGGAAGGGCGCGTCACTCTCTTTGGTGCCAGTCCAGAGTTCTGAGGCCTACCACAAATCCGTACCATATTCCACATACATTAGTGTCGGTGTTGAGCTGGCACTGCAACAGGCCTAGTTCACTAACAGGTGACACACATGAGGAGCATACAGCTCCACCCCCATGTGTGTCACCTGTTAGTTATATATATATAAAAAAAAAAATATTCAAAAACAAAAGGGGGGGGGGGGGGGGGGTTGCCACCCGGGGCCCTGGGGACCTCTTGGCCCCTTTAATAAAATGAAAAAAGAAATAAAAAAAATATATATATAAAAGAGCCGGTCACCAACAGAGCACTTAAGCCTTAATGGGCCCTTTAGACTTTTAGCTAGATTCAGAGAGACTTAGGCTGGCGTATCAGTAGATACGCCAGCCTAAGTCTGAATGTGCACCCGCGCTAATTTAAGCGTATTCTGGTAACCAGATACGCTTAGATTAGGCTCAGATACGAGCGGCGTAAGTGTCTTACACTGTCATATCCTAAAGTTTTGTAATTTTTAGGCTGACCGCTAGGTGGCGCTTCCATTGCGGTCGGCGTAGAATATGTAAATCACTACTTACGCCTATTCACGAACGTACGCCCGGCCGCCGCAGTACAGATACGCCGTTTACGTAACGCATTATCAGGCCTAAAGTTATTCCATCAAATAGATGGAATAGTAATGTTCAGTATGGCCGCCGTTCCCGCCTTCGAAATTCGGAAATTTTACGTCGTTTGCGTAAGTCGTCAGTGAATAGGGATTTACGTCGTTTACGTCCACATCGAAATCAATAAGCCCGTGCGGCGGACTTAGCCGCAATGCACACTGGGAAATGTAGGTGCACAGCGCATGCGCAGTTGCAAAAAAATGTCGATCACGTCGGGTCAAGCCTAATTATCATAAAACACGCCCCCTCAGCCAAATTTGAATTAGGCGCCCTTACGCCCGCCCGCTTTAGGCTACGCCGCCGTAACTTAGCAGGCAAGTACATTGAGAATCATGTACTTGCCTCGCTAACTTACGGCGGTGTAGCCCAAATGCCTTAAGCTACGCCGCCGCAAGTATGCGCTCGCCATCCTGAATCTAGCTATTTGTTTGTAAAGATGGATCCCGCCATAACGAAAGGGGAGAGAAAAGCACCAGAACAAACCAGTCCCGTCTAACGATTCACAATCCCCACTCAACGGCGGCTTTCCTAATTAATCTCGGAGAACGCGGGTCAGCGCAGGCCGCGGAGGAGCGGCCTGATTAATGCTTCTTAGCGACTCTAAATCACAAATGTATTTACTTCCCAAATAAATTACAAAATTACTTAAGAGTAAAATCGTCGTATTTCATTAGCAGCGTTTATCATAAAAACGCACTTCTAATAAAAGCGCTATATCGGGTCGGACTGGTGGAATGTTAAACGGGAGACTGTAAAACCTTGTAGCGTTTTCGTCTCCCCCCCTCCCTCTTCATCAGGAGTTTGGAGAAATTGGCTGTTGATGCGATTTATTAAAGGCTTTGAAGCAATAATTTTAGAAGGAGAATTGAACAATAATCATCATCATAATAATAATAGTACAAATTATTATTGTACAATAAATATATTTTATTGTACTTTTATTACTATACTAAAATTAATAATAATGATATATAATACAACTATATATACCGTACATATAAATACAGTTATAATAATACAATAAATATTAGCTTTATTGTATTGCTATTATTAAATAATAATTATACTAATGATATTAACCACTTAAGACCCGGACCAAAATGCAGGTAAAGGACCTGGCCAGTTTTTGCGATTCGGCACTGCATCGATTTAACCGACAATTGCGCGGTCGTGCGACGTGGCTCCCAAACAAAATTGGCATCCTTTTTTTCCTACGAATAGAGCTTTCTTTTTGGTGGTATTTGATCACCTCTGCGGTTTTTATTTTTTGCGCTATAAACAAAATTAGAGCGACAATTTTGAAAAAAATTCAATATTTTTATCTTTTTGCTACAATAAATATCCCCCGAAATTATAAAAAAAAAAATATATATATAAAAAAAATGTTTTCCTCAGTTTAGGCCGATACGTATTCTACATATTTTTGGTAAAAAAAAAATCGCAATAAGGGTTTATCGATTGGTTTGCACAAAATTGATAGTGTTTACAAAAAAGGGGACAGTTTTATTGCAATTTTTTTTTTTACTACTAATGGCGGCGATCAGCGGTTTTTTTCGTGACCGCGACATTATGGCGGACACATCGGACAATTTTGACACATTTTTGGGACCATTGTCATTTTCACAGGAAAAAAATGCTATAAAAATGCACTGTTTACTGTGAAAATGACAATCGCAGTTTGGGAGTTAACCACTAGGGGGCGCTGAAGGGGTTAAGTGTGACCTCATATGTGTTTCTAACTGTAGAGGGGTGTGGCTGGACGTGTGACGTCATTAATCGTGCTTCCCTATATCAGGGAACACACGAATGACGGCGCATCAATGAAGAACGGGGAAGGTGTGTTTACACACAGCTCTCCCTGTTCTTCAGCTCCTGTGACCGATCGCGGGACTCCAGCAGCGATCGGGTCTGCGGGTCCCGTGGTCACGGAGCTTAGGACCTGGGCACTTAAAGAGGACGTACAGGTAAGCCCTGATACACACACAGTATATATATATATATTTTATTTTACGTATGATTGTGCCTGGAGCTCCACTTTGTTCAGATGTCAGGAGGATGTAGTATTCCAGGCTGCTATTGAACAATTTTTTGTGTTTATTTACCGTAAATACTCGAGTATAAGCCGAGGCACCTAATTTTACCACAAAAAACTGGGAAAACGTATTGACTCGAGTATAAGCCTAGGGTGTCCATGTGCATGCCTCACTGTGCCCATGACTAGACTGACGTTTAACATGTGAATCTATGGAAGGGATTCCCGGGTTTGAAAAATCGGTGCTCCCCAGTCGTAGGTCCCCCAGACAACAAACTTTGCACACATGTAGAAGAGATATTGGGCTACATGTGTGCCAAGTTCCGGGTCCAGGGGACTTACGACCGGCCAGTACCAGGTCCCCAAATTCACCGGAGAAATTACAGTTTAACATGGGAGTCTATGGAAGGGGTGCCCGGGTTGAAAAATCGGTGCTCCCCGGCCGTAGGTCCCCCAGACAACAAACTTTGCACACTTGTAGAAGAGATATTGGGCTACATGTGTGCCAAGTTCCGGGTCTAGGGGACTTACGACCGGCCAGTACCAGATCCCTAAAGTTACCAGAGAAATGACGGTTTAACCTGGGAGTCTATGGAAGGGGTGCACGGATTTGAAAAATTGGTGCTCCCCGGCCGTAGGTTCCCCAGACAACAACCTTTGCACACTTGTAGAGGAAGAGTGGAGCTACATGTGTGCCAAGTTTTGGGTCCAGGGATCCTACGGCCGGCCAGTACCGAATCTCCAAAGTCCGGGAGATCAGGCGCAAAAAGGTGACTCGATTATAAGCCGAGGGGGGAATTTTCAGCACAAAAAAATGTGCTGAAAAACTCTGCTTATACTCGAGTATATACGGTAGTTATTTTCCAAAAAAAAAAGGGGGGGGGGGAGACTTTCTATAAAATTCTTGACAGGGGATACCAGAGAGGAATGGGGAGGACTCTTCTCTACCATCCCTTCCCTGATTGGTGGGGAAGAGGCCGTGGTCGGTGGCAGACAGTCGGCGATGTGAAGGTGTCGGATCCCAATATTTATGGAGCCATATGGAGGAGCAGATGTCTCCACACACACAAACATTTCATTCCCTCTATGATAATCCTGTTGCTGTGTCAGCAGCTTTCCCTTCTCTCTCCCTCCACCTTCCAGACAAACCAACATGAACGCTTCATTAATATTTATACAATCATCTGCAATTAAAGAGGGGAAATCATGGCAGCCGAGCCCCATTGTAAGATCCGTCTGAGATCAAAGAACCCGAAACAAATATCACCCACGTACGGGCGCCGAATCTAAATATTGTGATATCCAGAAACTCTTCTACCTCTTGTATCGTCTCCCTTCTGAGAGATTGTAAGCTCCTCCCTTATATCCTAATAGATTGTAAGCTCTTCTGTCTCCTCCCCTTACATCCTAATAGATTGTAAGCTCTTCTGTCTCCTCCTTATATCCTAATAGATTGTAAGCTCTTTTCCAGGGATATTAGGATATAAGGGGAGACAGAAAAGCTTACACTCTATTAGGATATAAGGGAGGAGATGAGAGAAGAGCTTACAATCTATTAGGATATAAGGGAGGATACAGAAGAGCTTACAATCCGTTCCCCTGCTCTCCATGGATCATCACAGCAGCCACCCGTTCTCCTGCTCTCTGCTGATCATCACAGCAGCCTCCCGTTCCCCTGCACCCAATGGGTCATAACGGAGGCCCAATAATGATGTCATCAGCACATGCGCTCTGAAAGAACAGCCGCCCGTGGTGTTTCTTCACGAGCGTGTGCCGCGACCTGGCGGCTCGCGCAAGCACGGGATTGACGTCACGCGGCTCCGGCCAAATCACACAGCCGGAGTCCGGCGGGCCCCCCCGAAAGGAAAACAAGCGAAGATGGATGCGGCCTGCAGCAAGGACGGCACGGGCTTCGTTCGCAGGTAAGTGTCACATAATGTGCTAGTATGCGATTGGAAGAAAAACCCATTGGGTCATTAACGCTCCGATAAGTCGTAGACAAGAGTCAGGGTCCTGTAAGAGAGCGAGAGGCCTGACCTGAACTTTCCATATTGCGTACAATGTATTCTTCCCACCTCCAGGAAAATATAATAAAAAATGTATAAAAATCAACCGAAAAAAAATGAAAAAAAAAATCTAATGTGTCTAAAAATGTTGATAACTTTATACAGAATCCAAGAGAAGTGGACAAAAGTCCCATGGAAGGAATTTCGCAAGCATGCTCTGACGTTTTCTAAAGAATTTCCAAATCTCGTCATCTGTTGAATCCATTTCAATCATTTATATATAAATCTGCAGGTGTGAGGAAGAGTTACTGGACTCCAGTGTGAGCGGAGGAGGCCGCGCATTCCCAGCGCCGGTTATTCCCCCAAGCCCGGAATATTTCCTTCCCAGAATATTTCTATTTATTGATGCGCTTTCACAGATCAGCATTTAATAAATCTTAAAATAACAAAAGAAAGAATAATAAAATAAATAAATAAAAAACATCTTAAATTAATTGCTCTGATACTTTCTTAACCACTTAAGACCCGAACCTTTAGGCAGCTAAAGGACCTGGCCAGTTTTTGCGATTCGGCACTGCGTCGCTTTAACTGACAATTGCGCGGTCGTGCGGCGTGGCTCCCAAACAAAATTGGCGTCCTTTTTTCCCCACAAATAGAGCTTTCTTTTGGTGGTATTTGATCACCTCTGCGGTTTTTATTTGTTGCGCTATAAACAAAAATAGAGCGACAGTTGTGAAAAAAATTCAATATTTTTTACTTTATTATAGAAAAAATACCCCCCAAAAACATATATAACATTTTTTTTGTTCTTCAGTTTAGGCCGATACGTATTCTTCTACATATTTTTGCAATAAAAAAAAAATGCAATAAGCGTTTATCGTTTGGTTTGCACAAAATTTATAGCGTTTACAAAATAGGGAATAAATAGTTTTATTGCATTTTATACACTTTTTTTTTTTTTTTACTACTAATGGCGGCATTCAGCGATTTTTTTCGTGACTGCGACATTATGGCGGACACTTCGGACAATTTTGACACATTTTTGGGACCATTGTCATTTTCACAGCAAAAAATGCATTAAAAATGCACTGATTACTGCGAAAATGACAATTGCAGTTTGGGAGTTAACCACAAGGGGGCGCTAAAGGGGTTAAGTGTGACCTCATTTGTGTTCCAATGATTAATGAAGGGAAATGCTTTAAAAGGACATTTTCGATCATGATGCTAAACACAACAAAATCGCCACATTAGATCCGCAACCCCAAAGATTCCCTTCCATACACTCCGCTTTCCCAACTTGTTTTTAAATTTCACACCACAAGCCCTGATGAAGAGGGACCCGGTGACCCCAGAATCACACCGATTGCTATTTGTGACCTCCTTGTGGCTAATAGGCAGAGGCGGCTCTCTAATTAGGCAAAGAAGGCGATCGCCTAAGGCCTCGCGCTTTCAAGGGGCCTCGCGGCCGCCGACTGGTTTGCCTTATGTATGTGATAGAATGGGAGGGAATGTCCCCAAGCTGGCAGGATGAGCAGGTCAGGCTGGTAAAGGATTATCATCTTTCGAATAGAGCGCTGTTTGCTGCAGATGAATTGTAGAGGCGGAGCTGCAGGCCAGAGGCGGCTCTTTAATTAGACTCTTAAAAAACGCTTAAGGACCGCCTCCTGCACATATACGTCGGCAGAATGGCACGGCTGGGCACAAGCACGTACAGGTACGTCCTCTTTAAGTGCCCAGCCGTGGGCGCCCTCGACCCGGTCCGAAGCTCCGTGACCCACGGACCTGATGGCCGCTGGAGTCCCGCGATCGGTCCCCGGAGTGTGTAAACACAGCTTCCCCGTTCTTCACTGTGGCGCCGTCATCGATCGTGTGTTCCCTTTTATAGGGAAACACAATCAATGACGTCACACGTCCAGTCACACCCCCTAGAGTTAGAAACACAGATGAGGTCACACTTAACCCCTTCAGCGCCCCCTGTGGTTAACTCCCAAACTGCAATTGTAATTTTCACAGTAATCAGTGCATTTTTTGCTGTGAAAATGACAATGGTCCCAAAAATGTGTCAAAATTGTCCGAAGTGTCCGCCATAATGTCGCAGTCACGAAAAAAATCGCTGATCGCCGCCATTAGTAGTAAAAAACAAAAAAAAAATGAATAAAAATGCAATAAAACTATCCCCTATTTTGTAAACGCTATAAATTTTGCACAAACCAATCGTTAAACGATTATTGCGATTTTTTTTTTACCAAAAATAGGTAGAAGAATACGTATCGGCCTAAACTGAGGAAAAAAATAATTTTCTATATTTTTGGGGGATATTTATTATGGCAAAAAGTAAAAAATATTGAATTTTCTTCAAAATTTACGCTCTTTTTTTGTTTATAGCGCAAAAAATAAAAAACGCAGAGGTGATCAAATACCACCAAAAGAAAGCTCTATTTGTGGGGGAAAAAAGGACGTAAATTTTGTTTGGGAGCCACGTTGCATGACCGCGCAATTGTCTGTTAAAGCGACGCAGTGCCGAATCGCAAAAAGGGGCCTGGTCTTTTAGCTGCCTAAAGGTTTGGGTCTTAAGTGGTTAAAAATTTAATTTTTTCTTAATACCCTTTTAACCCTTTCCAGCCAAAGTGCCAGAGGGCGTTAATTTAGCACGTTCCTCATCAGATGAAATTTAGCACGTAATGCCCCATAACCCCCGATCGCAGGAATCAGAGTTCCCCTCCCCCCACCACCCCCCATAAGGGCTTATTCCACACATTCTGAAAGGACGATCCGGCTGTTATAAGCTCCCCCTGTTCAGACTTAATAAATACGACATCCCCGGGCCGACCATTAAAAAACGAGGCGCGCAGAAAGTAATGGCGGTCGTAACGCCGCGTACGGATGTAAAATAACCTTTAAAAAACAAGGTTTACGACGGTCAGGAAGACGTTCCGCCGTTTTAATACAAACAAACGTCGCCGGGATGAATTTTTCAGATCCCTGACAATCCAAAAGCCAACTCGCGTCCTCGGCGAGGCTGGAGGGGAGGTGAAACGGGCAGAAAAACGTATATTTTTAGCAATGTTCTTCTCTGCGATCTAACAGGTACAAGGTTCGCGGCGCGCGCGTCTGGGGAGCCATAACGGCTCTGGGAAGCTCATATATATATCGCCGGGATTTTTACTGCTTTGAAAATTCAATCACTGAGAAAATGTTTTGCTGTAAATATCTGCCGAGAGGGAGACAAAGCGGGGACTGGGCGCAGCATCTGCTACGAAGGAGGACGGCGGCGGCGACGAGCGCAAATAACGAGGGGCGATAATGTGGTATAATGACCATTGATGTTTATTATTGAGGGATGGAGTCAATTATAAGGAAACCCAATCAATAAAATCTAATGGAGGTTTTAACCTTCGAAGACCCCCGTCGGTGGGTTAACGCGCATTATGTTGGGTTATGGAGGCCCATTCAAAATGGAATGGACCGTTGACGCACCCAAACGTGCATAAAAAAACATGCATGGCTGTTTATTCGAACTTAGCGCACCACAACTAGGGATGAGCCAGGTCAGTTTGTATTGTTTGACCAACTTCAAATAAAAAAAAAATGGCACACAAGCCCCACCAAGGGTCTCCCTAAAAATCCAAGTTGGCCCGAAAAGAGGGATGTCAAGTGTGAGTCTACCATCACCAAAACCATACCAGGCCACGTGCTCTCAAAAGGGGGTACCTTGTCTGACAAAGCACCTTGTTCCTCAAGTTGATGAGAACAATGGCCTCTTCCCTACAACCCTGGCCCGTGGTTGTGGGTCTGGGTCTGTGGGCGGGAAGCTTATTAGAATCTGGAAGCACCTTGTCCGCATGTTAAGGACAAGGGCCTCTTCTCCGAAACCCTGGCCCGTGGTTGTGAGAGTCTGCGGGCAGAACGTTTATTAGAATCTGGAAGCACCTTGTCTCCATGTTGATAAGAACAAGGGCCTCTTCCCAACAACTCTGGCATGTCATTTTGGGGTCTATGTGTGGGAATCTAGAAGCACTTTGTCACCATGTTGATGATGAGAAGGTCCTCTTTCGCACAAACCTGGCTGGTAATTTTGGGGATCTGCATTTGGGAAGCTTAGCAGAATCTGGAAGCACCTTGTCCCTATGTTCATGAGGGTAAGGTTCTCTTCCCCACAACCTTGGCAGGTGGTTGTGGGGGTCTGTGGGCAGAAAGCTTATTAGAATCTGTAAGCCCCTGTAATAAGAAGACACCCAGTGCTTACTACTAACCCTTGCACTTGCATCACAAGGTTCTGACCCCTGCACTCGGGGCTGCACATACTACTGACCCCTGAACACCAAGTTACTTACTACTGACCCCCGAACACCAAGTTACTTACTACAGGACCCCCGAACACCAAGTTACATACTACTGACCCCTGAACACCAAGTTACTTACTACAGGACCCCCGAACACCAAGTTACTTACTACTGACCCCCGAACACCAAGTTACTTAATACTGACCCCTGCACTCTGCATCACATACTACTGGAATGACCTGCACAGAGCCCTGACCTCAACAAAAACAGAAAATGGTAGACCAGCAGTGTGTACGGCCACAAGAAGAGCCACGGAATGACAAAAGTGACAACAGAGGTGGGCAGGCCATAACAACGAGTTTCAGGGGAGGGCCCCATTTGCCAAACCATGTCTTTACGGAGCTTGCCCCAAGGAAATGGGGCCAGCTCCATAAAGACATGGTCTGCCCAGTCTGGAGTGACTTGCACAGAGCTCTGACCTCAACAAAAACAAAAAATGGTAGACCAGCAGTGTGTACGGCCACAAGCAGAGCCACGGAATGACAAAAGTGACAACAGAGGTGGGCAGGCCATAACAACGAGTTTCAGGAGCACAGCCCCCTTTGTCAAGCAGCCCAAGGAGATGGGGCCAGCTCCGTAAAGACATGGTTTGCCCAGTCTGGAGTGACTTGCACAGAGCCCTGACCTCAACAAAAACAGAAATGCAGAAAGCAACGAAATGACAAAAGTGACAACAGAGGTGGGCATGCCATAACGGGTTTCAGGGGCACAGCCCCCTTTGTCAAGCAGCCCAAGGACATAAACACATGGTTTGCCCAGTCTGGAGTAGAGGAACTGCAATAACCTGCACAGAGCCCTGACCTCAAGAAAAACATAAAACGATAGACAGACAAGCGTTGAAGCACAAGTATTCCATACATAACGTTTCCTTTTTCATTTTCTAGGTACATTGTTGAAGAAGACGCCCTCAGTTTACCTACACAGATGAATGATGTTCTGAAATAAATGTCATCACAGACGTCTTATTAATCAGCGGGCCGCGTCCCCGGAGAAAAGGAGCAATCAGCATTTTTATGGCGGGATCATTGTCAGGCCGCGCAGAACTTTCTCCAGGTGAATTACTTCTTCTCTAAATGGTCCCATTACGGTCTGGAATCTGTCGTGTGATTGTTTTCCAGCAATAAAATACGTCCTTGTTTCCTCAACCCGAATTGCCACCTTTCTCTCCGCCGGCCGCCAACAACCACTCTGCCAAATGACTTCTTCCTCCGCCGTCATACGTAAAGAAAAGCTTTTGGCTGTACAAAAAGGACAACGCGGAGAGGGGAGACAGCGCTCGAAAAAAATGGGATCTGACCGGGCGCAACGGTTTGCAACATTGCGTTCAATAAAAACGAACGCAACAACGTTTATAAACTCGCTCAGTGATGGGGGTCTTTCGCCTGGTAGAGGTAATCAATACCGATTGATAAAATAGAGGAAATGAAAGAACAAAGGAATAATAACCACCCACTTGCCACCAAGGTCAATTCTAACCTTTCTCACAATTTAACCACTTCAGCCCCGGAAGGATTTAAAAAAAACAAGTTTTTTTACTTTCTGCTATAAAACACATCCAATAAAAATATGTAAAAAAAATTTAATTTCTTCATAAATTGAGGCCAATTTGTATTCTGCTACATATTTTTGTAAAAAAACAACAACTCAAAATTAGCGTATATTGACGTCTACAAGCTATTAGATAGATTTAGGGACTTAATTTATTTTTATTTTTTTACTAGTTATGGCGGCGATCAGCGTTTTTTTTTTTCAGGATTTTTAGCGGGACTGCGACACTGCGGTGGACACTCGAGGCTTTACATTAAAAAAAAAATTGTGCGTGTTTTATTTGAAGAAAGATGGCAGCAGAAAATAAATATATAAAAGAACAAAATGAAATGCAACAACATTGGGACACAGACACACAGACAGGAACACATTGGAGACCACAGACCATGCAAGGGCAAGGAGGAAACGAGCAAAGCTGTTTAAAATGACCAAACAAGGGCTGGTTGTAGGCTGCGCTAATGAGGTCACGGTGACCTGGTAAGTCACTGTGGGAAAAACTTTGTCCTGAGTTGGGCTTTAAACTGAAACTCCTCATGATTACGTTGGGGGGGGGGGGCGAAATGCGTTCGGAGGGCGTGGTGTGGCAGGAGTCCAGGTTGAGGTTGCCACTCTGATACAACTGCAGGACAAAACAGATGTGTGGCATTAGGGATCACCTCCTCTTTTCACTTTAAACTGAAACTTTAATTTGGTTTTAGGAGACTCTTGAGGGGTTTTTTTCACGCATTGCTGCTTTACATCAAAAAAAAAATAGTGCGTGTTTTATTTGAAGAAAGATGGCAGCAGAAAATAAGAGCCAGTTCACACTGCGGCAGCACGACTTCGGGGGCGACTCTGCAAGTCGTCCTGAAGACGACTTCAGAGGCGATTAGCAAAATTACTTCTGTATAGAAGTCAATGCTAATCGCCCCGAGCCGCCCCCGAAGTCGTACAAGAACCTTTTTCTAAGTCGGAGCGACTTGCGTTGCTCCTATTAGAACGGTTCTATTGCATAGAATGGGACGCGACTCGTCAGGCGGCTGAGCCGCCTGAGGAGTCGCCCCAGTGTGAACTGGCTCTTAATATATAAAAGAAAAAAATGAAATACAACAACATTGGGACACAGACAGGAACACATTGGAGATCACAGACCATGCAAGGGCAAGGAGGAAATGAGCAAAGCTGTTTAAAATGACCAAACAAGGGCTGGTTGTAGGCTGCGCTAATGAGGTCGCGGTGACCTGGTAAGTCACTGTGGGAAACACTTTGTCCTGAGTTGGGCTTTAAACTGAAACTCCCCATGATTATGTTGGCGGGGGCGTGGGTGGCAGGAGTCCAGGTTGAGGTTGCCACTTGGTTTTAGAAGGCTCTTTAGGGGTTTTTTTTCACGCATTGCTGCTTTACATTAAAAAAATAGTGCCTGTTTTATTTGAAGAAAGATGGCAGCATAAAATAAATATATAAAAGAAAAAAATGAAATGCAACAACATTGGGACACAGACAGGAACACATTGGAGATCACAGACCACGCAAGGGAAAGGAGGAAATGAGCAAAGCTGTTTAAAATGACCAAACAAGGGCTGGTTGTAGGCTGCGCTAATGAGGTCACGGTGACCTGGTAAGTGACTGTGGGAAAAACTTTGTCCTAAATTGGGCTTTAAACTGAAACTCCCCATGATTACGTTGGCGGGGACGGGGTGTGGCAGGAGTCCAGGGTGAGGTTGCCACTTGGTTTTAGGAGGCTCTTGAGGGTTTTTTTTCCCCATGCATTGCTGCTTTACATTTGTTAATATTGTATGCGCGTTTTATTTGAAGAAAGATGGCAGAAGGACAAAAAAATATATATAAAAAATATTAAATGCAACAATATACGAAAATTCCCATAGAGCCTGATGGAGGCAATGAGCGTCTCCATAGACAAAACAATGAAGGATGAAGTGGATATGAATCAGGTGCATCTGTTTTCTGCGGGGATTCCCTTTAAGCTGCTATTGTATTCCCGAACTTGCGAACAAACAAAACTTCTAAAGAAGCCTCCTGACGGAGCGGCGACATGTGCAGTAGCGCAGCCCCCCGCTCCCCGTCTGGTCGTTAGAGCAGTAAAATCCCAATTGTACAAAGTGCTCTGAAGTCGCTGCGAACGGCGTGTAATTGACTACTCGAAAAATTGCTGGGCTGTCTCGCTTGATGTCTGGAATCTCACCTTTTAAAAAGTTTAATCAGCTTTTGAAATCATAGGCGGAAACCACATGTTTATTAAAACCCCGCAGGCCACTATCAACTCTGGCTCCAGCTCTCAGTAAAAAGATCGAGCCCCCCCTTTTTTTTTTGACAATCAGCAAATAAACCCCCCCCCCCTCACTCCCACAATATCTTGTATGTCTATCAGTATGAAAAGTCCGACCAGTTCCCTAAATTCAATGAAATATTATAACAAGAAACAGGAGGATCTCCGATACATTCTACAAATACAACGAGACACAATGTAACACAATCCCAATCTTACCAACTACAGTATTTAACTACTTAAGGGCCAGGCCAATTTTTACATTTGGTAGATTTTACACTTTTTTTGCTAGAAAATTACTTAGAACCCCCAAACCCTATATATATATATTTTTTTTCAGACACCCTATAGAACAGTGACGGCTGGTGCTCAAAATTTTTGGGGGGGCGCAAACAAAAAAAACAATTGCAGCCTCACTGTGCCATCAAACGCAGCCACTGTGCCATCATTTATCGCCACTGTGCCCATCAATTGTCACCACTGTGCCATGCCATCAAACGCAGTCACTGTGCCATCAATTGTCACCACTGTGCCAATCAATTGTTACCACTGTGCCAATCAAGTGTTACAACTGTGCCATCAATTGTATCCACTGTGCCCGGCAATTGTCGCCACTGTGCCCCGCAATTGTCGCCACTGTGCCCCACAAAATGCTGCCACTGTGACCTGTATGTGCCATCAATTGTTACCACTGTGCCCAGTTAAATGCTGCCACTGTGACCTGTAAAATTCCCCCTCCCCCCCCCCGCCTGGCACTTACCTTTCTAGGATCAGCCATCTTCCTTCCACGTCCCTCGATGTCTTCTCCCGCCCTCGATGACACTTCAGCCAATCAGGTAACCGATAACCAGAACCGGTGAACCTGATTGGCTGAGACGCCTATCAGTCTTATCCAAGGAACACAACGCCGGTACGTCCCAAGGATAAGCATTCGGAAGCCGACTAAAGCCTGAGGGCTGTACTCTGATAGCCTAACAGAGCCGCTGGCTCTGATAGGCATTTCCACACAGCCAACCAGCTGCCGTTATTCAGAAGGCCGGTACTCAGCATCAGGCCATCTGAATAGTGGGCGGCAGCGGCACAAATACATAGCTTCATGCAATGCATGAATCTATGTATTTCAGTGTCTTTGTGAGAGCCAGAGGGGGCGGCGTTCCAGCGCCCTCTATGGACGAACCGCCACTGCTATAGAATAAAATGTCGGTCGTTGCAATACTTTCTGTCACACCGCAGCGGTCTTACAAGCGCAATTTCTTGGGGAAAAAATACACTTTTATGAATGAAAAAATAAGACAACAGTAAAGTTAGCCCAATTTCTTTTTTTTATATTGTGAAAGATAATGTTAAAGGGGTTGTAAAAGGTAAAAAAAAAAAAAAATCCCTAAGACCCCTTTCACACTGAAGCGTTTTTACAGCGTTTTAGCGTTAAAAATAGCGCTATTAAAACGCTCAAACGCTCTCCATGCATCTCAATGGACCCTTTCACACTGAGTCATGCAAGCAGCAGCTTTTGGGCGCTGAAATAAACGCTCCAAAAACACCCCTCTCTATTGAAATTAATTGAAACGCTGTAAAAACGCCTTGCCCTTTCACACTGAGGCACTGCAAAAATGCCCTAAAATTTTGGGGTCTTAGCGGTGCTTTACCAGCACATTAGGACTGCAGATGAGGCTTCGCTCAAATAACGCTTGAAAAACGGCTCGAGAAACGCCCCAGTGTGAAAGGGGCCTAAATAGCTTCCTTTACCTTAGTGCAGTCCTCCTTCACTTACCTCATCCTTCCATTTTGCTTTTAAATGTCCTCATTTCTTCTGAGAAATCCTCACTTCCTGTTTTTCTGTCTGTAACTCCACACAGTAATGCGAGGCTTTCTCCCTGGTGTGGAAAAAGCCTCCTGAGGGGGCGAGCAGGGGGGTCGGGACGCCCACTAACACACAGCTCCTTCCTCTATCGGCAAAGAAGAGAGTGTCCCGACACTCCTGCTCTCCCCCTCAAGAGGCTTTCTCCACACCAGGGAGAAAGCCTTGCATTACTGTGTGGAGTTACAGACAGAAGAACAGGAAGTGAGGATTTCTCAGAAGAAATAAGGACATTTAAAAGCAAAATGGAAGGATGAGGTAAGTGAAGGAGGACTGCACTAAGGTAAAGGAAGCTATTTACGGAATGGATTTTTTACCTTTACAACCCCTTTAAATGACCAAACAAGGGCTGGTTGTAGGCTGCGCTAATGAGGTCACGGTGACCTGGTAAGTCACTGTGGAAAAACTTTGTTTCACGCATTGCTGCTTTACATTTCTTAATATTTATGCACATTTTATTTGAAGAAAGATGGTAGAAGAAAATAAATATATAAAAGAAAAAAAATGAAATGCAACAACATTGGGACACAGACAGGAACACATTGGAGATCACAGACCATGTAAGGGCAAGGAGGAAATGAGCAAAGGAAGCTATTTAGGGAAAAACATTTCTTACCTTTACAACCCCTTTAAGTCAAGTAAATTGATACCCAACATGTCACGCTTCAAAATTGCGCCCGCTCGTGGAATGGCGACATACTTTGGCACTGAAATGGAATGCCTAGTCTTACTTCTTGTCCCCCCCCCGTGGCGCTCACTTACGACAGCAGATTAAATCACACTTTGTTACACTTGTCTGCAAAGGTAATCCCAAAAAAAAAAAGAATATTAATAAGAACAAAATTGTCCAACAACGTTTAAAAAATAAAATAAAAAACGTGCATTAAAATATCGCAGACGAAGCAGCGCGATCATCTCGGATCTCGTAAAACTTTCACGGCGGCGGTAATAAGACAATGAAATCCAACAGTCTCGGTGATGTCCTTGGACGGCGCCATTAAACAGGCCAAACGGTGAAAAAAAAAATAAGCGCGATCGCCGGAGAGCGTTACACATTAGTTCTGCCTTAAGTAGGTTGACGTTAACGGCCCCCAAATGTGCACGGTGGTCGATCCGAAAACATAAAAAAAACACTTTTTTATTTCGACTTCGTTTTACAGAAAACTTAATGACCAGAACAAACTATTCCGGGAGAAAAAAAAAAGGTAATTATTTCAGCAGATGAAAGCAAAACACTAAATGAACAATTCCTATTAAAAACAGGGGAGATGAAAGTTCTTTTGTTTCGGAAGAAATACGATTATTTACTGGGGCGGGGGAGGGGAAAAATAAAAAAAAACACGAAGAAGAAAGTTTATGGATGAGATGGAAAATGAATACCGAAGAAATAAAAGTGAGCGACAACCCCACACACCTTCACATTGCCCCTCCTGTTCATTTTAGAGCTGTTGCAATTTGAATGAAAATTGCGCGGTCGTGCTACACTGTACACAAACTACATTTTTATCATTTTTTCCCCACAAATAGAGCTTTATTTTGGTGGTATTTGATCACCTCTGCGGTTTTAATTTCTTGTGCAATAAAAAAACAGAAAATTTCGAGAAAAAAATATGTTTTTCTTTGTTTCTGTTAAAAAAAAATTGTAAATAAGTACGTTTTCTTCTTCAATGAAGGGCACCGATAAGACAGCACTGATAAGGTGGCACTGATGATGGGCACCGATAGGCAGCACTGATGGGTACTTATGGGTGGCATGGATGGTCACTGATAGGTTGGCACTGATGGGAACGAATAGGTGACACTGATGGGTGGCATTGCTTGGCACCACTGATTTAATGGTGCCAGTCAGTGCCCATTTGTGGGCACTGATGGGCACTCATAGGCAGCACTGATGGGTACTTATGGGTTGCACAGATGAGCACTGATGGTCACTGATAGGTTGGCATGGATAGGCATGAATAGGTGGCACTGACACGGATGGGTGGCATTGCTGTGCACCACAGATTTAATGTGTTTCATAATGGTGCCAGTCAGTGCCAATTTGTGGGCACTGATTAGCACATATTGGGCATGTATGCGGCATATGTTGATGGCCATGGGGTATGTACCTGGCCATCCACATGTTATGGACTTCCCTGGTGGTCCTGGGCAGGGCATCCAAGGGGGACTGCACTGATAAACAATCAGCACAGACCCCCCTGTCAGGAGAGCCGCTGATCGTGTCTCTTCTACTCGCGTCTGTCAGATGCGAGTGAGAAAAAGCCGATCAACGGCTCTTCCGGTTTACGTTGTGATCAGCCGTGATTGGACGCAGCTGATCACGTGGTAACGAGCTTCCATTGGAGGCTCTTTACCGAGATCGGTGTGGCTGTGTGTCAGACTGACACGCCGCACCACCGATCGCCGTGATGCGTGCCCCCACGGCGGCTGTTATCCTTATGGACGCCATATGACGTCCAGTCAGGATAACTGAACCACCGCCCCGCCGGGTGGTAAGTAATTAAGGGGATCTCCTGATTTTTATTATTATTAAAGAAAAGCTGGCCCAAAATAGTAAAAGGGAGTGCTCCTAATCTCAGCTTCTTACCGGTATAAAAGATACCTGACCACAGAAACAATCAATCCGATTCCAATCTCTCCACCGTGGCCAAGACCAAAGATCTGTCCAAGAATGTCGGGGAGAAGATTGTAGACCTACACAAGGCTGGAATGGACTACAAGGTCCCCCCTGGTCAGGAAATCACATGTACAGCCCGTCTGATGTCTTCTAATGAACATCTGAATGATTCCGAGGAGAACTGGGGGGAGGGGTTGTGGTCAGATGAGACCAAAATCAAGCTTTTTGGCATCAACTGAACACCATCCCCCCCACTGTCATACATGGAGAACACCATCCCCACCGTCACACATGGAGAACGCCATCCCCCACCGTCATACATGGAGAATGCCATCCCCCCACCGTCATACATGGAGAACACCATCCCCCACCGTCATACATGGAGAACACCATCCCCCACTGTCATACATGGAGAACACCATCCCCCACCGTCACACATGGAGAACGCCATCCCCCCACCATCATACATGGAGAACGCCATCCCCCACCGTCATACATGGAGAATGCCATCCCCCCACCGTCATACATGGAGAACGCCATGCCCCCACCGTCACACATGGAGAACGCCATCCCCCACCTTCATACATGGAGAACACCATCCCCCACTGTCATACATGGAGAACACCATCCCCCACCGTCATACATGGAGAACGCCATCCCCCACCGTCACACATGGAGAACGCCATCCCCCCCACCATCATACATGGAGAACGCCATCCCCCACCGTCATACATGGAGAATGCCATCCCCCCACCGTCATACATGGAGAACGCCATCCCCCCACCATCATACATGGAGAACACCATCCCCCACCGTCATACATGGAGAACGCCATCCCCCACCGTCATACATGGAGAATGCCATCCCCCCACCATCATACATGGAGAACGCCATCCCCCACCGTCATACATGGAGAACGCCATCCCCCACCGTCATACATGGAGAATGCCATCCCCCCACCATCATACATGGAGAACGCCATCCCCCACCGTCATCCATGGAGAACACCATCCCCCACTGTCATACATG